>NC_059128.1:154823080-155124612 GCF_020740605.2 Lemur catta
GTGGATAACAGATTTAAACCTTAAATGGGAAACAATTAGAATTCTAGAAGAAAATGTAGGAAAGACTCTTACAGACATTGGTCTAGGCAAAGAATTTATGAAGAAAACCCCTAAGGCAATCGCAGCAACAACAAAAATAAACGACTGGGACCTGATTAAATTAAAAAGCTTCTGCACAGCCAAAGAAATAGTCATGAAAATAAACAGACAGCCTACAGAATGGGAAAAAATTTTCGCATACTACACATCAGATAAAAGACTGATAACAAGAATCTATTTAGAACTCAGGAAAATCAGCAGGAAAAAATCAAACAATCCTATCAAAAAATGGGCAAAGGACATGAATAGAAATTTTTCAAAAGAAGACATAAGAATGGCCAAAAAACATATCAAAAAATGCTCAACATCCCTAATCATCAGGGAAATGCAAATCAAAACCACAATGAGATACCACTTAACTCCGGTGAGAATGGCCTTTATCAAAAAATCCCAAAACAACACATGTTGGCGTGGATGCGGAGAGACAGGAACACTCATACACTGCTGGTGGGAATGCAAACTAGTGCAACCCCTATGGAAAGCAATATGGAGATACCTTAAACAGATTCAAGTAGACCTACCATTTGATCCAGCAATCCCATTATTGGGCATATACCCAGAAGAACAAAAGTCATTCTTTAACAAAAACACCTGTACCCGAATGTTTATAGCAGCACAATTTACAATCGCAAGGATGTGGAAACAACCCAAGTGCCCATCAATCCACGAATGGATTAGTAAACTGTGGTATATGTATACCATGGAGTACTACTCAGCTATAAGAAATAACAATGATACGACATCTCTTTGGTTCTCCTGGAGAGAGCTGGAACCCATTATACTAAGTGAAGTATCCAAAGAATGGAAAAACAAGCATCACATGTACTCACCAGAAAACTGGTTTCCCTGATCATCACCTAAATGTACATCAGGGAAGGATACCAATTGGATATCAGACTGGGATGGGGGGTAGGGGGAGGGGATGGGTGTATGCCTACATGATGAGTGCGTTGCACACCCTCTGGGGAATGGTCATGCTTGAAGGTGCAGACCCGGGGAGGTGGGGGGGGGAGGGGATGGAGGTATGACTACATGATGAGTGCCAGGTGCACTGTCGGGAGAATGAGAACGGACGCGCTTGGGACTCTGACTCGGGGGGATGGGTGGGACATGGAAAATGTATATAACCTAAACTTATGTACCCCCATGATGAGCTGAAATAAAAAATATATATATATAAAAAAATAAAAAATAAAAAAATAAAATAAAATAAAACATAAATACTGGCTGGTCTGAAGGTAGTGGGTTATCTATAAACATTAGGGTCACTAAAGTTGGTATATAACTGCTCACTGCTAAATTTGACTGGCTTTAAAAAAAACGACATAACTACATATTTTAAGCATAATTAGAAAGTTTGTGTAGGAGACTAAGAGGTAATGTATGATAACATGAAACCAAAGAAACAGTGAAAAAGTTTTGGGAATCATATATTTAAATGAAGGGGTCACAAATTTTTTCTATAAAGGATTAGATATTAAATTTTTTGGGGTTGGTGGGCAATATTGTCTATGTCACAACTAGCTCTGCCATAGTGCCAAAGTAGCCCTAGACAGTATGTAAATGAATGGGCATAGCTGTATTCTAAGTAAACCTTTATTTACAATATTCTGTAGTGGGCCACATTTGGCTCATAGGCCCTACTTTGTTGCCTTCTGATTTAGATAATAAAGCCAAAAGTGAAATGATTTTTTAAAAATAATGATCTATGTCTCTTAACTCTTTCAGGTTTGTTTTAAAATAGCCTGGGAAAATACCCAGACAATTGAATCCAAACCAACTTTGGGGCTCAAATGTTGGAGAAGGGCCTTTCTTCTAGCCCTTGGCTAATTAAGGACTTGTTTCTCTTTGACCTAAACTCATGACAGCTCTGCAAGTATGAGGCACTATATTTCTGTTCATCTTCTAGTTTTATCACAGCTGTGCCATTCCTGTCAGCAAAACCACAGGGGCTGTCAGCATTTTCATTATAATGCCAGCATCTCAGGAGGTTATAAATCTGCCTGAGATAGCCTGAGCTAAAACTTAGCATAACAATTTCTAGACCAAAGATGAGCATGCTGGCTCAACAAAATTAAGCTCATATGGAAAGGTAGGCCAAAAAGTTATCTTTGTAAAGTTAATAATAATTTTTGGTTGTGAAGATTCTCACAATTCAATTTAACAAATATTTATTGAGTTCCTACCATCGGTAGCTTCTGTTATTTCATCTGTCCCACTTTACTTCCCTCTGGGAATTGCATCTCTTCCAATTCATGTCAGCCTCTAATGAGGCTGTCAATGAAGGAGTCTTGTCTTGCCTGCTCCAGAGTGGTCCATGTGACCCAAGTGAGCCAATTAGATTATCCTATCTCCCCAGGCACAGAATTGGCCCAGGGACAGTTTGGAACCATTTGCTTTTTCAGGGTTGTAATAATTATTTTATTATTATGATTGCTGGGAACAAGAAAATCTCTCTTCTTCTGTCATTTCTAAAATGGACACCTAAGCCTGGCGCTTCTATGTGTGATGAATTTGAGGGATCCTTGGGACATCCTGTTGCTGATGGTCAGTAGGCAGTTGGATTTACAAGCCTTGCAATCCGAGAAGAGTTTGAGGATTCAGCTATGAATTTGGAAGTCATTAGTGTGCTTCAAAGAACAGCTGGGTGCAACTTCTGGGATCATGAAGTTCTTTGGAACAGTTTAAGGATAATAAGAACACAACTAGAAAGTAAAAGTATTCAACAATTACTCAACAAATATGCTATGCTTCTACAATGTGCTTTACTCTGGGCTAGGTACTAGGAATATATAATAAATATGAATAAGAGTGATGGATAGTATTGACAAGCAGATACAAATTCAAAGCACTTATCAGCTGAGGCCTCCTGTTCCCTTAAGATATAGGTAGTATGATGTTCAATTGCTATACCATGACCCATGGAAGTGCAAAGCCCTCATGAAAATTTCTGTGGAGTCCCAGGAGCTAATATTCTCTAGTGACCTCTCTCTCCAGGTTTCTGCTTCCACATATGTTATTTCTATTTCCTAGTGCAGCAACCTGGATTGGGAACACATTTATGAACCCCAAGATCATGTATTGCTTATTCATCTGGCATGTGTTTGTGGTCTATTAATTTACTTTGCATTTGTGAATATCACATTTCTTCGACTACACAATGAACTTTTTGTGAACAGAGATTATATCACTAGACCTCATGCTATCTAATAACAATACCAATGTCTTCATTGATAAGGCCTCATTCCACTCATTGTTGCTACACTATACTTGAAAGACCTCACCCTTCTTTCTTTGTTGCAAGTATCAGGGAAGCATCCTGCGCCAATCTGTAGTTACCCAAACCAACCCAAGAAAGCAAACATAGGATTTTCTCTTGTGGCAATGACAATATAAAAATAGACAAGATTGTGGCAATTCACAGACATTTGGTGTATTAGTCAGGTTAGGCTAAACTGCTGTGACAAGTAGGTCCAAAAATGTAACTGGTACAAACAAAATTGAAGTTTGCTTTTTGTTCACAAAACAATCCAAGGTTGTTGTCCTTGATTGGCTGTGACTCCTTTCCATGCAGTGATTCAAGGACCAAGATTCCTTCCATCTTGTAGCTCTAGAATCCCTTAGGACCTCAACAACCTCCATATCCAACTGGTATTTTTAAAAAGAGCATGGAGGAGACACACATACTTTCTTAAAAGCCCTGATCCAGAGGTGGCATATATTGCATACATTTTGTCCCATGGACACACTTACCATGGACACAGTGGGAAATGTAGTCCATGCCTTTGCTCTGCCAAAATCCAATCACTATATAAGCAGAGAATGGATGTAGGTGAACAGCTAGGGAAGACTTTCCCATTCTCAATTTATCTACTTTGTTTAAGACCACCCCAGAAGATAAAATAAGAGGCTCAGTTTATACTTTTTTATATCCTTTTATCTATTATTTAGCCATTTCTCTTGTAGTCTAAGGTATTTCCTTCTATGTAACCTCTTCTCAAGCTTCCTCTAATTCCACACTCTCACTTGTGGTTACAAGAAGATAAAAATTCAATAATCTCTCTATTGTGATGATGACTGTATTTCTAAACATTTTGCAAGCCAAGTCATGAATGTCTAATTTATTCATTACTTCTACAAACAAAATATAACCTTCAAAATACTCCCAACTACTCACAAATCACACCTAGAAACTCTTACAAGGCAACTTTTCCAAATATATTATTTATCTTTACAATTTTTCCCTTTTTCAGCAAACTTCTCCCTTGAGTAGAATTTCCAGTTTCATATATAATACAATTCTATATCCTCAGGATCTAGCATTAGGAATGACACTTTATTAACCAAATTGTCTTCAGTGTTCTTAATTACTCTAAGTTGAAAAAACATATTATGCATACCTTGGGTCAACAAATATTTATCAAGAGCCTGCTACATGCTCAGCAATGTGACTGATACTAGAGACTTAAGAATGAAGAGAATATAGTTACAGATCACCAAGGATTTATAGTCTAGCATAAGAGACAGGTTGTAAACAGGGTATTTATAGAGCCCACTGCTCAAATAGCATTCTGAACAATGCTTCACAGGACAAGAAAAAAAAGAAGCACTGAACTGTGCTGGAAGATATCAGGGAAGTATTATTCACCAGCATTTATTGAGTCCATCTGTGAAGGCTACAAAGGAAATAAAATGTTCTATCCTTGTCCTTGATGAGCACATCAGCTCTAACCATAGAGCAATAATGTTCTCTACGAGGCTGTATAGAGTGTTGCAACTCAATGAAAAGTGATATGAATAATATCAAAGATGAGATAAGCCTCCTGGAGGGGATCAAGTCCTAAGTTAGACTTTGAAAATTTGTTTTGATTTGAATGGAAGTTGGATATAGAACAACTGGCTTTGTAGACAAGGAAAAGAAATAGAGTGGGATAGAATAGGGAAGAATGTAGCCAGTGTACACCTGAAACAGTAAAGAAATTAATCTTTCTGGAATGAAAAGAGTTAGCAGAAAATAATGGAAGAGATTGTCAGAGAGGCTGGGTAGGGTCAAACTTTATGAGTTGAGCAGGTGAGATAAGATTTAATGTGTATAAATTAAGAGACTATCGAAGTCTTGTGAGTAGAGAGACATTTGATAGAGGCAGTGTTTAATGAGCTCTTTGTATTTTCAATGATCTAACCCATTCAATAAATACTTGTGAATTTTTAACCTATATAAAAGTATAGGTTATACAAAAATATATGAATATAGTATATTCTTCACTTTCACAAGTTAGGGAGCATTGGTGCTGCTGTGTCATTCTGTATCAAATGGCACAATTTTGATGTTCTGGGTTCCTGAAGTCAAATGAAAATGAAAATCAGTTGGAAGCATTCTAATAATGGTTCAAGCAAAATATCCTCAATTTCATGATGCTATTTTCTAAATTCTTTAATGATATTTTTCATGTGGGAATCCATTAAAGTCCCCTTAAATCACTGTGTTTCATGTTTCCCTTACTGTTATGAAATGAACAGACTTGTTAACTTCATTTAAAGGAAATTATATTGGGTTTTATTTTGTTTCTAAAGCTGTGTTATTTTTAGTGCAAATATGATCATCTTCTTGGTTGATGCAAATTGATTTCTCTCCTCTTTAACTTTCCCTGCTGGACGTGACAAGTTGATATCACCAGTCAAATGCCTTACTTTCACTTGATTTACGAAAGCTTAAGATTCTAGATGCTCCGTTTAAAAATTAGGTTTTTCTTCTTTAACAGTAAAACTTAAACAGTAAAACATACAGCCAGGGACCCCAGAGGATCCCCACCGGATGTTGTGTTTTCTTGGTCCTACCATTTAAAGAAACTTGTCTTGAAATACCTATAGTGGTAAACCAAGTAACATGAACAAATGAAAGATTCCTCACCTAACAAAAACAACAGGGCAAATACAATGAGGAATGGCAAATATTAGTAACAGAGTCTCAGTAATGGGAAGAAAATGGATAACACTGAGGCATGTGGCAAAATCAATTCTCATGCCCCAACTTAAGGTAGCAGTTGCAGCTGAGAGCTGGCTTATCTTTTCTACACAAGAATGTTCAGCATTTCCAGATCTTCTCATTTTTCAAAATGTACTGTAATTCAGATTTTCACGTGATATCTCTCAATTTTTTGATTTTCGCAGCCACAGCAGAGACACTAATGTTGCTGCCCAGTAGCCATTTCTGAACCCCTTAGTGATCACTCACCTCCCATTGAAAAGCCTGAAAATGCTAGTTACTCACTTTCCCAGACTTCCTGTTTCTAGGAATGGCCATATGACATAGTTTTTACCTTTAAGAAAAAAGAATAGTTTTCTCAGGAGATTGTAAAGAAAGATGTTCTGGGAAGATTTCTTCTTTCTCTTCCCTGATAAGAGAAGAGGGGGATGTGAGGAGAGATCAAATTCACTATTCTGGCTCTCATTCTTCTTTTGCCCTTATGTGATGTGACGCCTGGATGTGTGGCAGCCATTTTACAAGCATGAGGCTTAGGACAAGTAAATAGTGGAGATGCCAACCTAGAGCTCTGTTATAGTTGAGCCACTGATTCTAACGCTGAAAACTTCTATCTCTACTCTTTTTATGTGAGATTTTAAAAATGCATTTATTAGTTAAACAATGTGTAGAGTTTTTTATTGTCTATTGTCTCAAGAAGAACTAAGAATTTCCTAGCTATTAACTAGGATTATTAAAGATTTAAAGTATGACATCCTCCATAAAGCTCCACTACAGGTCACATGAATCCATCTTTATTTCTACCCTTCTATTATATTTTGGGTCAGTACAACACTGTTTAGAACTTTTTTGGTAATTGTGCTATGGGTGGTAATTTTAAGCTGTTAGACAGTGAGCTCCTTTATGCCAGTTTCTCTGAGGAAGAAGCCATGAGTCATAGCAAATAGAGCATCTTTAATCACAGTGCCCAGCATGAGTGATGGTGCTCTAACTTTGGGGAAAAAGGGTACACATCCCTGTAAGAATCTCATGAGAGATTTGGCTTTTCTCCCTGGAAAAATACACTTTCATCACATGAAGTTTTGCGTATACTTCCATGGGTTTCACAGACTCCCTGAATCATTCCTTGGAAGCCCAAATTAAGAATCAATTATTACAAGGCTAATTTAGAAGGAAATGTGATAAAGTCAGACCCAGAAAACAGTGCTTGAGGACTGAGAGCAAAATCAGAAATGACCATTTTGGGAACAGAGGATCATCATGCTCTGTTGAAATGTCCCTGTGGCCACATGAGGTAAACTCAGTGATGAACAGATCCTCCCCAGGGTCTGTTACCTGTCTTTGGATACAAATACAGCCTCCAAAAGGGAAACCTTACATTACTTGATCCTCTACATCTAGATTTTAGGTATAATACATAGCACAACTGGGCAGAAATAGGCCAGACTGAGAAGACATTCAGCAAAGAGGTAGAGAGAAGACAAGGCTCTTGGTTTCACCCAATCTTAGCACCAGACCATTCGCATGCAACAGTCAATGGGCAGTGTCTCTGTGTGCCTCTCTCTCTGGAAGGAGCTTTAACATGGACTTCTAAGTAATTAAGTTTTAGTGGTACTAATTTATGTCAGGGCTAGTTTTCTCTCTGGTTCTCTTGGACTAGAGACATACACTTTTATGTTGATTTTTATCTTAAATAAATAGCAAGAATTTTACTGCAGTATTGGTATAAGCAAGACTCTGCTCAGAGAAGCCAAGGAATCTGGCAGGCAAAGTGCCAACCTCGTCTTGGCACAGCCAACCAGCCAAACAGCAGGCAGCACTGTGATAATTTGAACATTTTCCTTTTCGAAAGCATATGATTCACAACAGTGTTTTTCTCTAACTTTTCTGTCTCTTGAATCTCAAATATCTTTTTTTAAGTAAGGACTATTTCACAGCCCTGCTTAGAAAAAAATGGGAAAGCAGGTCACCTTAGATCAAAAATATTAATTGAATTTAGTCCTAAAATTTCTTATAAAGAAACATAAATATAGAAATAATTTCAAATATCTAGAGACTTTTGTTTGAGCTTACCAAATTCTTCTCTATTTAGAGTTTGACTAGTGATGAGAAACTACCTACTTTTTGGATAAAGCCAATAAAATCTGTATGTTGTCACCCGACAAAGGAAAAAGTGCTCCTCAAACTTTTTAAATGAGAGGAAGCCTTGGATATAGCATATACTTTTTGTGGAGAGAAAATAATTTGCTAAGTGAAGGAAAGAGATTTCAGGAAGGAAATTGCCACAACAAATTTGTTTAAATTCTTTTTAAACTTGGTGTTAAAAACTTTTGGCGTCATGCATAAGCCAGTAACAAGATTAAATGTTGAGTGAACAAAGAGCTAAACTACCCATTTTCATCTTTTACGTAAACCTTTCAGGTATTTGGAAACAAAGCATGGCTTTTTGAAAAATAATTTCTTAAAGTCACACAATTAAATGTAATATATATAAGGTATAGAGTGTTTCAATAAACTTCTCTTATGCTTTGCGCATTCAACAGCAGTGCCCTGAGACCAGCTCAGTCCTCATCTATTTTGTCCTGCGTGCCCATCTTTCACAATACTCCGGGACACACAGAAGTGAACAGGAGCGTGGAACCCTAGAGTCTGAGACCTCCTGAGCTGGAACAGTAGTTGATGACATTATAACGACAATACAAAAGTTTTATACTATGAAAGCCACTAAAGAACATGAGTCCTCAAAGATTTACATATCAATAAGATCAGATAAGGCAACATTTTTAAAAAATCTATCAATAGGATCATATAAAGGCAACATTTAAAAAAAAAAAAAAAACCCTTGCATACTGGAATTTTGACCCCTATTCTCATCTCTGCTCTGCTATTTATTATCGTCCATGCCTGTCATTGTCTCCCTAGAGTCTAAACAATTTAACATAATGTATCTTGGTGGGCTTATAAAAAGCAAAATCAGTTAGAATTTGTGCTGCATAACAAACCATTTCAAAATGTAGTGGTTTAAAGCAACCTTTCATTATGACTCACGAATCTACAAGCCATCTAGATGGCTCTGTTGATCTGCCCAGGATTGGCTGACCTGGGCTAAGCTCTTTCACATATCTAAGGTCTTGCCTAGGAAACAAGGATACTTCCTCTCTGGTCCATACGGCATCTCATTCTCCATCAGCCTGCCCAGGCTTGTTCCCATGACGGCAGGCAGTGTTCCAGGAGAAAGAGCGAAAAGCTCAAAAGGCCTCTTGAGGCCAGGCTTGGAACCCACACACAATCACTTTGCTGCATCCTCTTTGTCAAGAGAAGTCACAAGCCCAGCCCAGGTTCAAGGAGTTGGAGAAATGGAATTTATCTCTTTATGGGAGAAGCTGCAAGGTTTCCGATTGCAAAGGGAAGGCATATAAGGAGAGGTGAAGGATGGTAGCTATTTTTGTAGTCTGCCACAGAAACAAGTAACTCTTCTAAGCAAAAATGGTAGAGGGTTTAATATGGAAGGAGGGGAAGAATTCTTTCTAACACCAAAGGGTCTTCACAAATCTAAGCATATTAAACAGGTAAAGCCAGGCTTCTAGTTCACCAAAATCACCAGTTTTCCCCTCTGAGTTTTGTTGCCAAACACTCTCGTTCACATCAAGCAATCTTTCAGTTTGCACCCAGGAAGGGGGGTTTGGAGGACAGTACTTGTTCAAAAGTAATTTAGGCAGCCTCTGGCCTGGAATGAATCCACTGAACTGGAAGACTCAGTAGCTACAAAAATAAACGCTTGATGGACAAATGAATGCTTGGCTCCTTCTAACAGAGGAGGCTGGAGAGCTGAGGAACTGGCAGAAAAGGTCAGTACAAGAACATAAGCACCAGAAGCCTCCCTCACTCAGTACCACCAACTCCCAGAGAGGCTCAAAGCCCTCAGAGAAAAAGGAGGGGAAAGCCCCTGACAGAAGGAAGCAGAATACCTGTAAAAACAAACAAACAAACAAAGAGGCAAGAGAAATCTGGAAAAACAAAAATAAAATGCCTTGTGTTTTAACAAAGTTAAAAAATACTAGTCTTTCTGGAAAATGAACCACTAGCATGCATGCCAATTTCCCTGATAATATGTCTATAATATTTGGATATACGGTGACAAAAATAAATAGCTCCTTGATTATTTAAAGAGGTTATTCCCAAGCTGTGGATTATCCAGTCCTCTTTTTTTTCCTCTTTCTATTTCCTTCAGTCTAGGGTATTTTGTCAGATAAAGGGAGACTCATAAAAATATAATAATGGAAGAGGATAGCAGGGGATATAAGAAAGTATTGACTACTACATACCAAAAAGTTTTTACATGTTAAATGTTAACATCCTCACTATCCAGAGAGGACATTATCACTATACACCTCTGACAAATTCAAAGCTTTAGGATTAGAACAGTAAACTAACTTTCACAAGGTCTCACATTTTAGATGGGCTGGATTCACACCCATTTCTGCCTGACTTCAAAGCCCAGTTGTTCAACAGGTTTCCTTAGAACTCTGTGTTGGGGTCCCCAACACCAGCAGCATCGGTTGAATTGCCCAGCTGGTGTGTCTGGTTAATGACAGACCCTAGGCTTAACCCCTTTCTGCCACCTTCTGGTCCAAGGCTCTCCTTCATGTCACACTCCTAAAGAGGAAAATTCAATCTGTTAATTTATTCACTTATTCCAAATTTGCTTATTATCAGCTGCTACGTCCCAGCTGCTGTGTGAGGGAACACAACGGGAATCATACACAGAGCTCCCAGCCCTCGTGGAACCTAAAACCCAGCAATGGCAAGATAAACGCTGGATTGGAAGGATGCCTAAAACAAGGCAAAGTTTGAGGACTCAATTATCCATATTACTCCTACTTCTTCCTCCTCCCTAACTCCTTTGATGTTTTAGTCTTCATTCCTTTGGCTGCCCCGTTCACAGTGCTTTTTAACAGTGTCCTTTATCCAGTATTGTTCAATGACTCGAACAGAACTGATTTGGGCTCACACTCCCCACATTCGAGACTTTCTTCTATAATTAAAGAATTGAAAAATACTGAAAACAACAGCTCTGAGCTTTAAAAGTCTTGATCCACTGACTATGATCGCAGCAGTCCTCTTAATCCCTCCAGTACAGTAGTAAAACTCACGGCCAGGAATTCTCTCTATGGGGTGCTTACTGAAATATCTCATTTTGCTATGGTTTGATGTCTTTTTTTCCCCCCTTCAGCACTATGTTAATATGTCTAGAGGAAGTCAGGCTAGGATAATAACTCCAAAAAGCGAAGCTTTGAGACAACGGCTGGGTCCAGATGGTTTTATGGGAGGCAGTCCCAGAAAGCAGAAGTGAGGGATCAGGGAACAGGACAGTGAGAAGAGACAATGCAATTATGTGTTCGTGTGCTGGTTATTTCAGTGGGCAACTGGAACTCACTCTTGCTGCAGAGCCACTGGGGAACTGTGTGGACCTTACCTCAGACTTGTCTGCACAGAGGACAGGAAGCCTGAGACATGCACACAGTGACGCCCAGCAGCCTTTGGGGCAGGGCTGCCCATAGGGCATTAACTTCCCCGCACTTCCAGGTTGTGTCTGTATGTGGCTGATCAGCCTTCTGTGGTTTCACTAAACTCTCTCTAAGGCAGCAAAGTAGGGAGACGTCACATCCTATGCTTGATGGGGGATGCTGGTAACTCACTTGGAACTGCCCTCTCAGCTGCCCTAAAATCAAATGGGCTAAAAGGATGCAGTTCAGTACATCATAAGCACCTGCTAAAAGTAACACTAGTGTTTTTGAAATAGTAATAATTATAGATACTATCTATATTTAGTACCTTGTAATTTATAAAGTGCTCTTCACATAATAATTTAATTTAATCTTCATAGTAGCCATACTATCATATTGGTATGTCATTTTCACATTTTTCTCATGAAGTTCTCAGGAACAGAGAAGTTAAAAACGATAAGAATGTCCCATCTTAGAGTTCTAGTCTGCTTCTGCTAATTAGAATTGACTTAATCACAACATCTTTATTTGAATCATCAATACACTGTACACTTTCTGACTTAGAAATGCTAAACAGGACTTTTTTCAATTTTCAAATTATTTCAGAACCATAAACACCTGGCCTAATAACACTCCAGAGGAAAGCCATCAACAACTTATATTTTTCTTGTCTTCCAAAATATAAATCAGAACTATAGAGTCCAAGAAATAATTAACAGGTTCCAATTTATCTTAAAATAGCCTCCCCCCAGTATAACTCATTTGGCAATTCCAGCAATATGAATGTTTATCCTTCATGCCAAAACTCCTCCATAGAAATCTGTTGCTGAAAACATTATGTGGCCCTGTTTCCATCTGCAGATATGCTTGTTTTTCTCAGTTCCATGCCAGGGTACTTAATCCAGTCATCATAATAATTGCTGTTTTCCCTGCCCTCTTTATACAATTATTAGTGTATATATCTGAAAGAATCTTGAGATTTTAAGAATATAGGAAAATCTACCAGAAACATTAATAGAATCACTCCCACAGTTCATTTCTCTGATCTTTGTATTTTCAAAAAATAGGCAACTAAGTATATTTCTTCTAAAATGTCACTGTGCATTAAAAAAGATTCTAAATGATATTTATTTTTATCCCTTTCCCTATGTAGCTAAGTCTTACTTAACAAATTTGGTACTTTAATAATGCAATCATAATTTCATTTGCTTTGCCTACTAGCACTGCAGTGCCCAACCCCCAGGCTGCAGACTGGTACTGGTCCATGCCTGTTAGGAACCAGGCCACACAGCAGGAAGTGAGCGGTGGGCAAGTGAGCAAAGCTTCATCTGTATTTATAGCTGCTCCCCATCACTCACATCACCACATAAGCTCCTTCTCCTGCCAGATTAGAGACAGCATTAGATTCTGCATTATGGTGAACTGCATAATTATTTCATTATATATTACAACGCAATAATAATAGAAATGAAGTGCACAATAAATGTAATGTGCTTGAATCATCCTCAAACCATTCTCCCCATCCCCTAGTCCATGGAAAAACGATCTTCCATGAAACCAGCCTGGTGCCAAAAAGGTTGGGAACTGCTGTCTAGCAGTTATACACGTATATCCATAGTCAATAAAAGTAGAGCAATGAATTAACGTACAGAATGTGAGTTTATTGCAAAGAACAGTACAATCACAATAAAATTTTTGAAAAAAGAGGAAACATATAGTGGATAGGTCTGCCTGCATGTCGTAAAATGAAAACACAAAATTATTCCTGGTTCTTCTTAATAATAAAAACTGTTTATTATTATTCCCAACCATTTCTGTCAAATGGTATGATGAAGTAAGAGAAAACTATCCATTCCACAATTTTCAATTCCTTGCTTATAATTATTACTTCTAATTGCTCCCCTTTGATATGTTTTACAAACCACATCAGAGCTGGACAGTATCCTACCAACTTCCCCTCAGTGTTTACAGAAGGGTTTACTGTGTGTGTCTCTCTTCATCCTTTGATATCAGGAAGGTTCAGTCTACAAAACCAGAAGGATTAAAGGGCTGCTTATTAAGAAATTATTATTAACAAAGTTCTGAGTCAAGTCTACACACCAAGTTTGACAGATTTGTACATGCCTCTAATATATTTGCTTAACTGCAGAGATATTCCGTCTAAGCAACCAAGAAAGAAACTCATTAAAATGTTCAAAAGACTAACCAGCTTTTATTTTAGACTAAACTAACGAGAAACAGTTGTTTTCCCACAATATGCATGAAAACTTCAAGCATTACTTGAAAAAGGCAGATTTGGATCCACCTTAAATCCTTCTGGGATAAAGAAGCTTCCAATATTGTTGCTAGGAATCAATTGTTTTTCACAACAGAAGTGCGAAACAAAAGTTATTTCCTAATCATTGCAAAAACAAGGAAATGAAATTGCCTCCAGAAAGCACGGCAATGGAGATATCGCACTGCATTCTGCATGTGATCACAAGATATTATTTTTGAAACCATCTATTCCAGTTGGAAATTATACTTTGTATAATCATATTTCTAATACTTCCAATAAATGAAGCTGCTTGGGAAGGGAAAACATATATCATCCCATCAGTAGAGGCAAAAAAAATCTTTATACAATATTTTTGAGTAACTACACTTCAATAATAGATCATCCCTTATCTCTTTTTTATTCATGCATGCAAATATAATGAGTACCTGCCGTGTGCCAGGTACTCTGTGATACACTGGGGATAAGGAAATAACGAATGCATAGTCCCTGAACTGGGGGGAAATCACTATCCAACAGGAGAAGATGTAAACAGATGAAGACCATAGCAAGTAAAATGTGCCCTAATGAAGCAATAGGCTAGATGCTATGAGAAACCAAAGGAGGCAATTTTTTGCCTTCTAACCAAGGTATTAATGTTCACTTGGGAAGTGATTTTGTCCACACTCTTAAAAACTAAAGGTGTTCACCAGGGCCAGGGGTGGGAAGTAAGGTATTATTTATGGCATATATACATATACAAATTCATAGACAAAGCCCAACTCAACTGGTTTAAAATAACACACGCAAAAATGTATGGTTCCACATAGGAAAAACATCCAATGGTACACAGCCTTCAGATATGTCTACATCGAGGCACTCAACACATTATGAACTAGCCTCTCCTTTCATCCCCGAGCTCCACTTTCCTCTCTGTAGACACAATACTGAGGCAGACATCCCCTTCATGGTGGCCAGATGGCTGGCAACAGTGCTAGGCTTACATCACAGACTCTCAATAACTCCAGTGGAAAGTAATTTTTCTTTTTTCCTGATAGTTCTACAAAATCCCTGAAATTGAGCCTCATTATGTCCAGCTGAATCACACAATCCCCTGTTACTATGGTCAAGGGAATGTGATACTCTGATTGGCCAGACATAGATCACAAGTCCACTCCTAGAACCAAAAGTAGAGTCATCTTCACCCAAACCACATGGAGAGAGAGTGAGGAAGGTCTGGATGCTCAAGAAAAATAAAGATTCAAGATGCAATGACCAGAACAAAATGAGTGGGGTGATCGAGGGCATACCCAAAACACATGGCCACTCCAAGGGTGTTTAGGACTCCACAATGGTTCCACATGTTCAGGCTGAGGCAAGTAGATTCATAAGGGTGGGAGGTCTGGCTGAAAAGATGGTGACAGCAGATGGTGAAGAAGGTTTTATGCTATGCTATTTAGGTCAAGATATAGAAGATCAGAACTTCTCAGATTATTAATGAATGTTTGTAACAGCACAGACAAATCAACATATTTTCCCCAAGGGTTGATGTGGAGAGTAAAGCAACTTCTAGTTTGGGCAAAAATTATTTGAAATTCATATGTTTTAACTTTAAAATGTATGCCCAATATATTCTAGCCTATAAAATAGCCATGTTTATTTTAACATTTTTTAATGTTTTTAATTTCCATTGAGAAACCAATACTCCAGGAACAGGCAAGAAAGGGGGCTGAGGAGAGAACAGTTTTCTCCTATTTATCCTTTGGCTTTGTATACCAACAGCAACAAGTATTTATGGAGCCCCTACTGTGTACCAGGAACTGTTTGGGCTAGCACACCATCACATACACCTGTTGAGCAGCTCTGTGGAGGCAGTGAGCAACCATTTCAGTGGTTAAAAATGGTGTTGCAGACTGGGTTCTCTGCAAACAGGTGCTGAGAGACAGTTTAGGATGCAAGGTGTTTATGAAGGATCAAAACTTGTGAAGGGAAGAAGGAAGGAGGAAGCACAAGTGAGTAGAGAGAGAAGTTAAACAAAGATGCAGGCCCAACAAAACCTCTGCTAGCCCAGTAGGGAGCTCTGAAGCAGGAAGGGCCCTTCAGAGTTGTACAGCTTCAAGCAGAAATTGCCAGGCCTTCATCCCTCCACTTCCACCCAGGGTGGTTACGGTGTGGTCAGAAGCGGAGTGGGGAAAAGCTGGGAACTGAGAGCTGAGGCTGAATACTGACCACATTCCCTGCTGTAGAGAATAAAGTTCTCCCTGGAAGGAGGATCTAGGGGGCATATCTCTATGTTTACCATGGATGGAAAGTGATATGAACAGATTAGCTTTAGAAGGATTATTGTAGAAATTCCTGAAGGGGAGGGACTGTTGCAGTAGTCTAGATGAGAACTGACAAGGTTTGCTACTCCTTCTTTCCTTCTCTTTGGTTTCACTTCTTAGTGTCTGAAATCAGGGAAAAACAAGAAGAGGAGCAGGCTAGCGGAATGGAGAAATGATGTGACAACTTCCCTTTCCATGGTTTTTCTCCTACATTCCCACACACCCTTTATTAAACTGCATTTGCATCATTTTTATAGTTCATCCAGCACCATCATATACATCATCTCATTTGTTTGATCCTCACAGTAAATCTATATAACTACATTATAACAGAAATAAGTCAAATTGCATTAGTTTGCTGCTCCCACCTGCATGATGTAGGACCCCAGAGCACCATCTAGTCCTCATACACACGTTCCCTAAGAGTAGTCTCACTTGTTCTCAACAATGTTACCAAAAGTTCAGCACTTGTACCCTAAGCTACATCAGAAGAATGAAGACAAGTGGTTTGAGGCAAAGAAAAAAGTAGTTTATTAATTTGCTGGCAAATAGGAGGTTGGCAGTCTCAGAATACCAACATCCTGCCTTTGAGCAGAAGTACAGAGCTTATAAAAGTTCTGATTAATCTCATAGTCCCAATTTTGGCTAAGACAATCTCATGATGTCCTCCCAGGGAATTCCCTTGAGCCAGCTCCTGTGGCACAAAGAACAAAGAACACTATCCTGCTCTCCCAACAACTAGCCTGAGGCAGGGATGTAGATTTTTGTTCTCAAAAAGGGTGAGGGAGTTTTGAAGAGACAGAAAACATTTTTACCCTTTTTTGGGCCATTTTCTCTGTTATAAAAACGAGTCCCTCCTCTCGCCTCATCCACCAGGCACCCCCTCCTCCTGTTGGCCTTCCCACTTGTTTTTCTGTTATCTCCTCCTTTCAACTTCCAATTCCTATAGCATCCAGCAAGTTTGAAGCAAAGAAGTAGCCTAGTCCATTATTCCCTGCCTCAAGTCCCACTTTTTTTGTTGTTGTTGTTCTCTTTAGTCTATTTCTAATACTAAACAGGAAGATTCAATGACCCTATTGGAATTACCTGGAATGATTACATCTTGCTTAACATAAAATCACCCAGAAGCTCCTACCACCAGGCAACAGTGTGCCTGGAGGGACATGCCTAGCTTATGAGGTGGTTGTTCCCGAGTATAGCTCCCATCTTGCAGCCTTGAAAGGGCTGGTCTAGGAAACATTACTGGTGGCTGCATATAAATTGACATTCCCTGACCAGACGTTAATCAGACCTTCTTTAGGCCCTCTGAGAAGTGATATTAAGTGGGAAATGGATCTGCTTACTGTTGTATTAGGAGCTTCTTTTCCTAAAAGAATCTTTGCTTAAATCCAACAAGAGGGTGAGAATGCACATTTGCACAAAAGAGTAAGTATTACCAGAGCTGGGAAGTCCAAAATCTGCAGGGTAGTCCAACAGTCTACAGACCCAGGGAAGAGTCACAGTTTGAGTCCCAGGGCAGTCTGCTAGCAAAATTTCCTGTTCTTTAGGGAATGTCAGTCCTTTTCTTAAGGTCTCAACTGATTAGATGAGGCCCACCCACATTGTGAAAGGTAATCTTTACTCAAAGTCTACTGATTTAAATATTAATCTCATCTAAAAAATTACCTTCACAGAAACATCTAGAATCATGTTTGGCCAAATATCTGGGTACCATGGCCTAGCAAAATTGACATAAAATTAACCATAACAACTATTAAGATATAAAATATAACATAAAAAAAATCATTCATATTTTGGGCATTAATTATCATATGACAGAAAGTTGATATAAAAGTTATGTTATTACTGAAGTTTGTTTTATTTGGTTTTGGTATTTTTAGTCTTTCATATCAGTTAGAGTTCTTGAACACAAGCAACCGAGGCTGACTCTGGTTGTCTTAATCAAAATACAATGTTATATATTGGAAGAACATGAGGAGATCACAAAGTCAACAAAAATTTGGAAGATCAGAACTGCAAAATGGACCAAGGTAGCTGAAGAGGTGAGACAACCAGACCACTGCTACTGTAAGGCAGTACAAACTGCCACTGTCACCACTGCTGCCATTATTGAATATTGGTGCCATCATCTATGTACCATTCAACAGAGATTGAAAGTCACTGGGAAACATTAGATTGTCCAACCCTGAGTCATGTGCACACTCTCCAGTCTCCACCCAAGGTAGAGAGAATATTGGATATTTTTGACTTCTGCAATGTGAAATAACACTCTATATTCAACAAGATTCAAACCATGATGAATTCCCACAAAATGAGAATGTTCAGATAGTTGTAGCCAAAGAAAAAAGAATAAATATATCCAGTACTTGAAGCCAGAAGCACCAGGTCTACTTAAACAGTCTATTCTCAATTTGTACACACTGTCTTTTCTGAAAAATTCTGAGAAGGGCATGGAGATTCCAAAGGGATTCCAATTGGGTGGCTGTGAGCCAGAGTATCTGCTTTCACACCTCCTCCTTCATCCCTACGGTGGATCTTGGCAGTGGTGAGGCCAGAAAATCTGTCCAAGGGGGTTTGGGAAGCAGCCCTAAAGGAGCCAATTTGTGATCAAACACAACTGGTCTGCAACTTAGTTCACAAGAAATTCAGGAGGTATCCAATATAGCTTTGGATACACAAGTTGGTCTCTAACAGAAGTCATGTGTTCAATAGATATTTGTTAAACACCTAGTGTATGCCAGGCACTGTTCTATGTGTTGGAAATATAGAGACAGGGAAAAAAACAAACAGATAAGATCTCTACTCTATTGAAATGTACATTCTAATGGAGAAAGCCAGACAATAAACAAACAAATAAATAAATTTGTTGGGTGAGCCCGAGAACAGATTCTACAAGTACATAGGCCCTGAGGTAAAAATGTACTAGGCATGTTGGAAAAATAGCATGTAGATATTTGTTACTAGAGCATAATGAAGTATAGGGACAGAAGGAAGAAGTGAGGTTAGAAGGGTAGCAGGGGCCAGATTATGTAGGACCTTGGAGGTTGTGTTCAGAGGCTAAGACAAGTTTGGGTTTTATTCTAAGTAAGATGGGAAATTATTAGAGAATTTTTAAGCAGAGGAGTGGTGGGAACTAACTTATATTTTTAAAAGGTTACTCTGGCTGGTATATTGAGAAGAAAATTCTAGGAAGAAGGCAGAAACATACAGTTCAATTTCCTTGGTCCCAGTGAGAAATAATAAAGCTTGAACTAGGCTCTTAGCAGTAGAGATAGTGAGAAAGATGTCAGGCTATGGAGATATTTTGAGGGTGAAACCAACAGGATTTATGGACAAGATGTAGAACCTGAAGACCTGAAGCAAAGAGAAAACACAATGATGACTTCAAACCTTTTGGCCAAAGCAACAGTAATGATAGAATTGTCACCAACTAAGCTGTCGAAGACTGAAAAATGAGGATACTTAGATTAAAAGTTTTAGTTTCGGCCGGGAGCAGTGGCTCATGCCAATAATACAAACCCTCTGGGAGGCTGAGGCAGGAGGATCACTTGAGCTCAGGAGTTCAAGACCAGCCTGAGCAAGAGCAAGACACCATCTCTACTAAAAATAGAAAAAATTAGCCAGGCATGGTGATGGGAGCCTGTAGTCTCAGCTACTCAGGAGGCTGAGGCAGGGGGATTGCTTGAGCCCAGGAGTGTGAGGTTGCTGTGAGGTAGACTGATACCATGGCACTCTAGCCCAGGCAACAGAGCAAGACTCGATCCCCCAAAAACAGTTTTAGTTTCAGACATGTTAAATTTCACATGTCTATTAGGCACCCATGTGGAGACGTTGAGAAGTCATGAAGATGAAAAAGAACCAGCAAAAAGAATGTGGACTAAATAGCCAGAGAGGTGGTCAGAGAACCAAGAGATTGTGGTGTACTGAATGCAAGAGATACAAGAGTTTCAAGGAGGAGGAAGTGATGAACTATGTCAACTAATATGAAAACCAAGTAAGAGGAGAGAACTACATCAAGTAAGATGATGAAGACCATTGGATTTGAAAACATAGAGGTCACTGGTAACCTTGACAATACAGTTTCAGAAGACAGAAGCCTGATTGACTGGATTCTAGTGAAAATGGGAAGCAAAGGAGTATGAAAGGCAATTGACATGTTTTTGAGAAGTTTACTCTCAAGGGAAGCAGAGAAATGGAACCATAGCTAAAGGAGCACGTGGAGTTGAAAGTAGATGAGCTTGTTAATTTTCTGGTGGAATTATGTGAATATTTTCTTCCAACTTTTTCTATATTCTCTGTGAAACAAGCAAGGTCTTAGTGGGGAGCAGGGCAGTGTGGAGGAGATGTTAACATTTAAGGAGAAAACAAGTTATGTAGCAAAAATGATTTTCCCTATATCCATTCTCTCTCTTTTCCTTAGTAAAAGAACCCCTATTTTTAGCTTGACCCCCTGTTGCCCAGAAGGAAGATTATATGTTCCATCCTCCCTTGCTGTTAAATGTGACCAGTTAACAACATTCTGGCAAATGAAAAGTATGAAAAAATCCTGTATGAGACTACCAGGAAGACTCCTTAAAAGAAATGCCTCAGCTTAGAGGTAACTCACGTGTTTCTTACACTTCTCTTTTCCACTCCTTGGAACTCATATGTGATGACCGACACTCCAGTAGCCATGTTAGTCCCTCGAGGATAGAAGCCATGTACTAAGCATGGCAAAGGAAGAAGGCAAAAGAAGGGAAGGTTCTTGGATCCCTGATGACTTTATAGAACTGCAAAAAAAAAAAAAAAGCCATGAAATACTTTCTTGAGCTTTATCTGAGAAGATTCATCAGTGGATTTTTGTTATGTGCAGCTGAATCTAATTCAAACTGTATATGGTCATATCAAATAGTCATATGGAAATATGGGAGAGTGTTAAAAGGGGAAAAGCCCTAAGCTTGCCAGGCTGACTAAACCCCTGTGGTCATATATAGAGAGTGAACTCAGTCATCATGGTTGTCTTTCTCAGTTACTCAAGTGCAGGGAGCAAGGAGATCTACCAGGGTTGGAGTCTTGACAAACATACACCTGGAGAGAGGAACAAAAGAGTTAAGAATGCACACATCAGAGTGTTATCATAATGGAAAGTGGAATCTAAATGAAGTAACAAAAGAAATGAAGACATGGTGGGGCTGAGGGACAGTGAAAATATGTTAGCATCCTTAGATTGAAGGTCCTGATGGGGTTTAAAATGTTTAAAATTAAGATTATAAAGAGGTGCAGGCATAGTTGATATCAATATCTAAGGTTATGCCCATAAAAGTGGGTAGCTGAGAAGCTGAGAGAGAGTACAGGTCAAGATGCAGGAAGTGAGATCAAGTTCACACTGAATCCTATAGGCTGGACCTAGGTCTAGACCAGGTTGCCTTTAGATATTGACACCTAATTTGTCACATGAAAATTTTGCTGGGGGTTCTAAACTTATTGTTTGGTACTTCATCGTTATCACAGTCCAATCATCATCATCACCTCTGTGCTACTACAGTGCCCTTCTCTTGGGCATGGAGTGGTTGTCAGGTATTACGATCAGTTACTATTGAAAAGTCTCCTGTGCATATGGTAAAAGCAGATGTTAATACCCTTGTTTGTTTGTTTTAATTAGCAACCTGAGGCAAAGGATGAATAACTAACTTGCCAAAGAACACACACATGTAGAGCAGGTGACTTCAGTGACTTTCTAAGTGAATAAGTTTGGCTTTCTAAGTGGATAAATGCCTCCATCAGTGCAATTTATAAAATAGGAACACTCATACCCTGCTAACTTTGTTACATGCAGTGAAATTCCACCCTCCACTTCAATGGAAATTACACAACCCTGAAACAAGAGAAAAGAAAAGAAATATCCCTGCCGTCATTACAGGGCAGACTCCTTGATTTTTTTTAAGCACTTAAGAAAACCTAGAAGTGCTTCTCTGAACTTGAATCCATATTGAAGTCTGATACCTGGAATTCACATAGTACACTGGTTTTCTTCTTTCAAATCCCCAATGTGGCAAACATAAAAGTGAGCTTGTTTTGGTTAAAGCAAGAGTTGGAGCCTAGAACCAGGCACACTTGGTCCCCCTCTTACCCAGGTTTAGTGGCACTTGAGGACATTTTTGACCTGCCTGACCCTAGTCTATACTTTCAATTTAGGGCATGGCTAGGATCCAAACTAAAATGGTTTTTTAGATGACTACATATTTATATGTATGTATTTATTATGATAAATATGCATTGATTTACTTGTTTTTGTATTAATGATGTGTTTACCTTCCTCGTAACAGAAATCTGCAGAAATCTCTGAAAAAAACAGAAGGTATTTCAAAAGGAATTCAAATTGTAATAATTATCTCTAATAAATTGGAACTAACTAATGGGCACACAAGTACACAGAGGGAAGTAAAAGTCACTGGAAATCAAGCAGGGGGGAGGGGGAGAAGGGGAAGAGCAAACACCCACCTAACAGGTACAATGAACACTATTTGGGTGACGGGCACATTTATAGCCCTGACTCAAGCCATGTAACAAAAACATTTGTACCCCCTTAATATTTTGAAATTTTAAAAAATTGTCATTATTAGAGTTTGAAAAAAGATGAGCTCTCTGAAAAAATTCAGATTCCCTATTTTTTTATGTGTTTGCATCTACTATTAAATGTAACTTAGTTAATTGAACCAAGTTTAAGCATTGGTGCAAAGGCCCCATGTCCCTGAGGAATAGAAGATCTGAAACTTAAGAATACATAAGAATCATAATAGAAAGCAAATTCCTGGGGCATCACTCAGACACTCTGATCCAGTAGGTTGGAGATGGAGCTTCAGAATCTGCATGCTTCATAAGCACATTTGGTAAACAAGTTACTTTCTAATATTTTTCTAATGCCCTGATGATGAGTATTATCTAAAAGCATGTTATCTCTAGAGATAGGAATAAAATGACTCTTTTCTAAGTATAGATAACCATCTCTATATTATATAAACAGAAGTGGAAGGATTCCTCACCACATATATTTACTTTTAAATTTTTTTAATTAATTAATTAATTATTGAAAGTCCTCCAGTGTACCCGGCATAGTGCTAGAGAGTTCCACATTTATGGTCTCATAAAAGAGAATGTCAGTGAATCTGACTTGTCAAGACATCCTTAGGGCCTACGTACTTGCACTGGCTTGAGGCATTATGCCACTGTAAAGAGTAACCCATCAGCTTTCTAACATTTTATCCAAAACTCTCTTTGAATCATTGCCACCTTGCAAAGTAATAGAATGAAACAAAGGAGAGATGTGCTTTATTAAAGGCACAAATGACTGAGTATGAAGCTCCTTAGAAGAGCATAAAAGGAATCAAAAGTTGGACAAATTTATGAGATTCTCTAGCTTTGGGAAACTTGGGTGGTTTTCCAATTGACAAAGCTAACAGGACTTCAGGGCTGACCCGACTCCTTTCAATTCATAATCACTCTCTCCCTACACACCCATGACCACCCTCTTTGCATCCTCTATCTTACTCAGGATTTCTATTTATTTCAAAGGTCAGAGAAGAAAGAAAATTGAATGGATTCTTAGTGGAGTCAACTTAATCATAAATATAAGTTTACAGCCTGCTTTTATGGTATGGGTAGGAAATTGTTTCTTGCGAAAATACTGTATTTGGATCAAAAACAGATTGGATAAATCATTCAATTTTTAAAGAGGCAAAACTTTTGCTTTTTGAAATTCAGGAAGAAAAATGTTTAAATGAGTCGTTGTTAGCATACAATGTATAGAGATTATACCATTCCCACTTGAGAAGCAATCTTCTTGTTAAATTCAGACCAATGTAACACATAGGTCTCTATTTCTTTCTACTAGTCGATTGCTGTAGTCCAGCAACACTCAGTCATGATGCAGGTAAGGCCAGCTATTTTGAATTCTGAACATGGTTACTTTACATTCAGAAAACTCATTATAGAATAAAGACATTTCTAAGAAAAGCTCTAGATGTGGTATATTTTAACTTCATCATTTTAAACTAGTTGAATAATCTAGAAGAATGTAAGGTGATTTATCTAAGTTACAAATTTGCTCAATTATTGGATGATTTGAGGTTTAGATGAGTCTTATACCTACCTATTAAATTATGGAGGAAGTTGTACAGAGTGTGATGACTACTAAGCAGCAGTCCTATTTTTCTATACTACTTAACTGATTATAAGGAAAAAACACTATAATTGCTTTTTGTGTATTGCATTACAAAAAAAAGTTTCATCCCCAAATCTGATGCTTAGCTCTAGGCTAGAGTTAATTGGCAGTAAAGGCGAGTATACTGTGTGCTGGAAATTAACTTTCATTTAGATGTTTCTCTGAATACTCCATGACTTTGGGGACTAAAGAAAGGAACTTCCAAATAGGCCTTCAGAATCCTTAACAGTCAAGGGGATTATTTTAAAGATTCCATCTGCTGGAATAGCCAAGTGAGAGGTTGTTGAATTTTCACTGTTTGTCTTTGGTGCCATGGGGTCCTATAGAATAATCAAGATGTTGAAATATTTACTAAGCACAAACTATGCTAAAAAAAAAAAAGGAAGGCAGGCAGGCAGGAAGATCCAGAATATTCTTAGGAATATTCTTAGGAATCTTCAGACTTTTACCATTGTGCTCCAGTGCCCCTTTACCATTGACAAGCATTTAAGCTACCAATATCCCTATTCCTCACATGAAAGTCGCATCTTCTTTTCATATTTCACTTGATGCAAACTGACCTAAGTCACTTTGTCCATTCAACAATTGTTCAATACTTTGTTGGTCAATGTCAATAGCTTCCACTTATTAAAGATGAGTGGAGGCTTTTGTTTCTTCTCCCACAACCTCTCTGCCAGGTGATAGGCTATAATGAAAGTAAATCTCAGGTTAAATTTTGCCATGTATTTAAACATTTGTTAACAAGTAGAAACAACAACAACAATTAAAGTCATGCAACTTGCGGTATATATAGTGCTGTTGTCCAAATACTTTCAAATCTCTGTCTTGTGGTCAAAACATAGCATTGTATTTGTCAATATAAGACCCTCCAGAGGGTGTTTCCTTTTTCCTTCTTCCAAGACTGTGGTCCCCAACCCCTCAGGCCATTAACTGGTACCAGTCTTTGGCCTGTTAGTAATCGGGCCACACAGCAGGAAGACAGCAGCAGGCAAGTGAGTGAAACTTCATCTGTATTTACAGCCACTCCCCATCGCTCCCATCACAGCATAAGCTCCGCCTCCTGTCAGATCAGCAGTGACGTTACATTCTCATAGGAGCAAACTTTACTTTCAGCTGCACATGTGAGTGATCTAGGTTGCATGCTCCTTATAAGAATCTAACGTCTGATGATCTGAGGTGGAGCTGAGGTGGTGATGCTAGCGCTGGGGAGTAGCTGCAAATACAGATTATCATTAGCAGAGAAGTTTGACTGCACAACAAATGTAATGCACTTGAATCATCCCCAAACCATGCCCCACTCTGGTCCATGGAAAAATTGTCTTCCATGAAAACTGTCCCTGGTGCCAAAAAGGTTGGGGACCACTGTTCCAAGACAATTAACCATGTTCCATGGCTGCTCTGCGAGATCGGGTCTATGGGTAATGACAATGTAGAGTGGACCCTCCATTGAGATATAATATAACCAAAAAATAAAAACTTTGTTGTTTTAAGCTACTGAGATTCTAGGGGCTATTTGTTGGTGCTCATAACCTACTTATGCTGAATAATACACAATTGCCATTGTAAGCTCATAGAAGTCCCCTTTTATGTTCATTTTTTCTATTACTACAAGTATTTTGAATGAAACTTTCACTGTGAAGTAAATGCAATAATATGATGGTAGGATCAACTAATCTTCCAAACATACAGAAGATCGAATCTTCCATATGCAATGTGAGGGAAAGTGGAAAATGGGGATGAGCTGTATGTTGTTATATCAAGGGAACTATTCTGAAGTTAAGTGACTAGACTCATCTGATTTAACATATTCACGCAATAAGAAGATACCTGTGCAATCATGTTAGCCAACCACATATCTTCAAATACATTCATTTAATCAATGAAAAAGAATTTCTAATACCCCTTGTGCTAAACAATGAACCACGTTTTGCAGATTCAAATAGCTATCAACTTTGGATTTCCAATGAGAGTATCTTCAGGTATTAATTAACCTCCCCTAGGGTACAAATTATAGTTAATCTACACGTGTATATGTATCATAGCCTATACTGAAGTATTATATTTAAAGTTAATTACAGAATATAATTAGTAAAATAGCTCAAATCCTCTTCCCATCTATTTACAAAAATTGTAATTCTCTTCTCCAGATACACACCTCCCACTGAGAACCTCAAAACTCTCTAGATGCTTCCCCATAACTAATGGATTAGTTCAGGTGTACCACCACCTTCTTGGAGGTGCTGGAACTCAGATGTGCCATCTTGAGACTGGAGGATAGGACACCTGCCATCAGAAGCAAATTGCTTTAAAAACAGCTACAAAGCTGTCAAAGTGTGAAACATTATTGAATTCAACACCTGGACATCCAGAGAAAGCCTCTCCACCTTGTGTTCTAGTCACTGCCATTGCCACTAGTTGAGATCTTGGCCAGGTCTCAGTAGATCTTCCAGATGAGAGACAAAATGGTTCTTTCCCCAACACCCTCGCACCCTAGTCAGTGCTACACTCAGTAACGTGTGCCCCTTGCCAAAACTAGCCTGTGCTCTCAGTGCTTTGTTTCATAGCTTTAAACTTACTCACTCTGTCAAAGTCCTGACAGATAGTTATTTTAAAACAAATGGTTGTTTTTAAAAGCGACTATTGTCAAAGGTGTGGGCATGATGCAAGGAAATCTATGGGGTAGCACAACACTCCAGAGCTAGGCCTGAGAGTTGGCAGAAGGAAGAGGATGTAGGAAAGCAAAGATAGGACTCTGTGAAAGGGTGCTGGACAAGACCTGTGATCTTTGATTGAAGGATACAACCAACCTGCAGCAAGCCCACAGGAAGGGAGCTGGGGAGAAGGGGATACCAAACTTCACCCTTCAGTATCCTGCTGGTGTGTCCCATTGTCAAATCAGTTTGAAAAAAGAGGGCAAAGACAAAAAACAATGGTGATCTAGCATCTCTTCTATTATCCTGGATAGAGCTGGAACCCATTCTACTAAGTGAAGTATCCCAAGAATGGAGAAACAAGCACCGCATGTACTCACCATCAAATTGGTATTAACTGATCAACACTTAAGTGCACATACAGTAATAATATTCATCAGGTGTCGGGCAGATGGGAGGCGGGAGGAGGGTATGGGTATATACACACATGTAAAGAGTGTGGTGCGCACTGTCTGGGGGATGGACACACTTGAAGCTCTGACTTGGGTGGGACAAGGGCAATATATGTAACCTAAACATTTGTACCCCCATAATATGCTAAAATAAAAAGAAATTAAAAAAGAAAAGAAAAGAAAAAAGAGGGCAAGAAAGCCCAGTGATGTAATCCAGACAAGTCAGCATTCCAGAGGAGGGAAGGGGAGAGAGTAAGGAGGAGCAAATGGAAAATATTCACCACTATTACAGCTACTTCCTAGGGCACCAGCCTGTCCCGGGAGGCTAGGCTAGAACCTACCACCTCCTAGGTCTACATCCAGAACATCTTTCCCATTGGCCCTGCCTATACTCCCAAGGGCAGAGAAAAAGTTTGTGTTTCATCAGAAAACCATACATTTTCTACATATAGCACAGCCATTCAGGTTATCAGATTCCAGCCTTCCATTGCTTTGAACTATTTTATAAAACTCTGTAAGTTAGCAGATATGCAAATGCTGTCTTTTCAAGTAGATTGTCTATTAACTTCCCTCCCTTCTGTAGAAAAACCAGTTTTACCTTGATTTACAATTCAATTCCATTGCTCCATATGAATTTGTGCTTTTTGACTTTTCCTTTGAATTGGATATAAGATCTGACTTGTTCTGTTATACATGAGTAAAATAAAATCTTTAACATGTATTAATTTTTATATCTGTAGGACAGTCAGGATTTTATCTTTTTTGGAAAATTATCTTTTAACAGGAGTCCCAGTCCTTTTCCTATCAGAAGATGCTTGGCATCCTTAAGCAAATTTACCCAGCCCTGCCCTAGTAAATTTTAAATTTGGCATAGCAATAATTTATTTCAAAAGATTTTAAAAAATAGATATCTGTTATACAAGTTTTGAAGAAAATAAGAAAGTTGATAACATGCTAAGAAAATAAAGACTCTGTGGCTAATTTGTGAAATATTGAAATGTTAGTCCCTTAATAGTATTTTATAGTCCTATCCTTTTGTTCCATTTTGTTGGTGTGACTATGACTCAGAATCACTATGAAATGCTGAACTAGACAGCAATGGTGCTTGGTTTCACAGTGTAATTACTGTATTATTTTTCACCTCTTCTCAAATATCTGTTGGAAACGGCAGCAAGTCAGCTTTACAGGGTGTGAAAGCCATTGGGTGACTGTTAGCTGAAAAGCTCTGAGCACTTCTAAAAGTCTACTGGGGTGTGAGTGTGTGTGTGTGTGTACCACCTTCTGTGAGCAGCCAACTGGAGAATACAAACAAAATAATATAAAATTCTAGAAATATTATTTTTAAAATAATTATTTTTAAAAGTGCAGGCTTGAGAAATTATTTCCGATTTGATTAATCAATATGTTATCCTTTCAAAATTGTGCCTTTCATTATTAAAATCCTAATACCAGCTAGATCTGGCCCTCACCCGGTTTTCTTGCCTTCATTCCCACTATACCACAACAAAAACCTTTCCACAGCATTCAGACTTGACTGCTCTTTTGGCTGAACATTGCTGGGCTTCTCCAGAGACTCATCATTGCTCCCATCAAAGCTCTTCTGAACTGCCAATCAACTCACTCCTGCCAGTGTAAATGAACTGTTCCTTCAAGATCAACTCAATCACCTCCTCCATGAGGTTTTTCCTGACCATTCCAGCTATAAATGACTTAATGTCCATACCTGTTTTGACAATTATAGCTTCTCCGTGTCATACATTCAGTGGAGCAAAGTGGGCAAAGTCGGAGGGGATAATTATTACACGCGGGCTGGATCTCTTGCTATGAGAACGGATAACAAGATTACCAAGCACATATCTTCTCTCTATGGATTCTGAAACAAGAAAAAGATTCAAGAGTCAGGCAGGAGTCAAAATGTCAGCTTTATTGCTGGCAAAACTGGATTAGAGGGAACTGCTTGAACCTGAGGATGAAACCAAGCTTCCTATTACCTCCCCCTGAGTTGGATCAATTTACCCACCCAGTAAATGGTTCTGGGAATCACGAAGCCCCGCCACAACTGATATATCCACAAATTAAATACAGAATTACCATATGATCCAGAAACGCCACTTCTATGCATATACCCAAAAGGATGAAAGCAGACTCAAACAGATACTTGTAAGACAATGTTCATTGCAGTATTATTCACAATAGCCAAAACATATAAACAACCCATGTCTTTCAACAAATAAATGAATAAACAAAATGTAATAGATTCATATGATAGAATATCATTCAGCCTTAAAAAGGAATGAAATTCTGATCCATGCCACAACTTGGATGAACCTTGAAAACATGCTAAGCGTAAGCAGAATCAAAAAAACAGATACCGTGTGATTCCACTTACATATGGTATCTAGAACAGTCGCTTTCATTGAGAAAGTACAACAGAGATTACCCACAGCTGGTGGGAGAGAGGAATGGGGAGTTATTGTTTAATGGGCACATTTTCTGCTAGGGATGATTAAAAAAAATTCTAGAAATGGATAGTAGTCATGATGGCACAACATTGTGAATGTATTTAATGTCACTGAATTGAACATGTGAAAGAGATTACAATGATAAATTTTGTGTTATGTATATTTTATCACAATAAAAATTTAAAACTAATTGCTGTTTGGAGCCTCTAGATCAGTGCTTCCCGTCCCAATTAGTGCTGATAACTAACAGGTACTGAATACGCAAAGTTAAACAGACTGAGTTGTGAAGCAGCTAGCATGCAAAATTGTCATCACAGGCAATACAAGGTGTGAGAAGAGAGGATTTAAATAACAAGTCATGGAAAACTGTATTATTTCTTTCACTGATGAAAGTCATTCAAAACTTCACAAATCTAAGAAGTAAAAAGGACATTGTATAAATTCAAAAAAGTTTACATATTTGGCCCTAAGAGAACATATAGGAATTTGAAGTCCTCTTTAAATTTCAGTACAAACAAAACTCTAATGTATGGCTGAAATCATGCAACAGTTAATAAATAAATCAGCATTTTATAAAAATCATGTCTGTCTTCAAGTCTAATAGAAAAAAGTCAAATTTAAATATACACCACAATTCTGCTGCAATGACAGCTCCAAGGAACAGATATTGTCATTAAGGTGGTCTAGCACAGACCTCTTCCAAAAAGTTTGAGCTTAGGAAGTGCCAGAATTTCATTACATGGAAGGTTTAATATCCAAGGTGGTGCCCATATATCAACTCCAGGAACAGCACAGTTATAATTAGGTTCTGGAAAGTTCTACCTAAGTTATACTGGGCCTAAACAACCACAGTGCTAAGACCAAGGTCACAATTTCTTTGAGTCTATTTCCATAACTTTAATTTTGGTGAAAATTACCACTAGTTGGATTGGCCTGATCAAAGCAAAACTGATTTATTTAATAGTGGATCAATGCTCAACCTCCAAGCCTCCTCACAGTTCTAGCATATTTCAGTTCTATTATAGCAAAAATTGTTGAAATATCCAGCTCTTCCAATTGAAAGACTATTAATTTTAGACTATGAGTACCCACAGTCTTGAGTTTATGATGATTGTCTACCTCATTGTTTAATAAGACATTAGCAATTGTCAATTAAGCTTTAATGATAGTATTAAAATGCAAAACAGGATAATTCATATACTCTTCTATTACTTGGAAACAGAACTTTTGTTCTATAGAACAAAATCTGTTAAAACCATCTCTATGTAGAAATTGAAACAGAGAATAGTTTACATAAAATAGATAATAATTAACTCATAATTGAATGGGGCTTTAAAATTTACAAAGTGTTTTAACATAATTGAATGGGGCTTTAAAATTTACAAAGTGTTTTAACATACATTTCTTCATTTAATTCTCATTCACATGTTGCGATGTGGGCTGTAAGCTGAATATTCAAATTTCCCACTATAAAACCTAAAACAAAAACATAATGCAAATAGCAGTAGCTCTAAGAGCACACTGAGTACTGCCTTAACTTTACAAAAGAAACCTTCACCATTTTCTTTTCTTGATAAAACCAGCAATAATTTCCTTGGGACTAGAACCATAGTGTTTATACTTGGGCCTAAATGACATGTTTGAGTCATTCAACATTACATTACATGGGCAAGTGAAGCAAACACAAAGGTAAACACAAAGATAAAAGTCAAATATAAAAGTTAATAAGTGGCTATAATATCAGTCACCACAGAAAGACAAGAACAAAAAGGCTGAAAATCAACTACTCAATATAAACGTGAACCAATTGTAAACTACTTTTAGAAAGATTTTTGTTTTTAAAATTTGTTCTGTTTATCTTTTGAGGCTTTTGTGTGTTTAAAATATATAACAATGATAAATAAAATATTTTAAAAGAACATCAAAACATATGACTGCATTTAAAATTGAGGTAAGCAACTCCAAGGAGCAAATGGCACAGAAACATTCAGTAATAGAAGGACACAAGAAGGGCCTGTGGTCCTTTGCATGCATAAGTAGGTAGAGGATTCTGGGAATCTGGCTCCTGCTGGGAAATAGGTTGGAGCTGGACCCCTCTGCTCCGGAGAGAAAGAAGAAGAGATGCTGCCAACCACTGCCTGCAGCTGCTGTTTACATGAGCCTCACGCCTAAAGAGGCAGATGGACACACACATTCCACCTTGCAAAAAGATGCTGAGCCAAGCCCTCTCCGACTCTGTGAATGATTCTGCAATAGCCCCATTATGACTGAGGGCAAGAGCCGGGAACCACCGATACGAGCCATAGTCCTGGATAGTCCTGGAGAGGGTGAGGGTCAGGCGGGTGCAACCTCTAAACTGCTTAATAGGGAGAAACGTGTACAGAGAAAGAGACAACCTTCAATACATGATATGATGAGCCAGCAAACCCTTGAAACCAACACACATAAATAAAACTGTAGCTAAAAAAGACAGTCCCTGAATCAGAATATGAAAGTATGACAAATAAGTTGTTTGATACTCTCAAAGAGATAAAAGAATAACGCTCATAAAAATAAACAAGAAACCTAAATCCAAAGCAGCTGTTAGTAAAATAATAACAGATAATGATAAGTAAAAACTAGTAAAATTAAACTTTTAAGCATTGAAATTTAAAAAGATAGACTAAACAAAACACCAGTTTAGCCTAAAGAGAAAAATAATTAATGAATTGGAAGGCAGCCTAGGAATTTCCCTCAGAATGCAGCACAAAGAGACAAAGGGATTTTAAAGATATCTGTGTCTATATGGAGAGAGAGAAAAAAGAAACAGAGACGGAGACGAAGACACAGAGAGAGGCTCAAAAAAATACCTAATAACAGTGCCATATAAATAGAATAAAGGATATGGTGGGAAAGTCATATTCTTGAAGATAATTACTCAACTTGTTTCAATGACTTGAAAAGTAATGTATCGACATCCAGTAATACTGAAGATGTGACTTCCCTAATGAAGCAATTCCATAATTGATAAGAATACGAACAAGAATATACCGATAATTTTTAAAGTTAGATAAAATGAGTAATTTTCTAGGAAAACATAAAAATTGGTTCAAGAAAAATGGAATTCCTGAATAAATAGCTATTAAGGAAAATGGACTGATTTTGTAAAATCTTTACCAGAAGAGAACCCTAATCCCCCACAATTTTATAGGCATGTATTTATTATCCACTCTGCAAGAAACAGATAATTTCTCATATAAAATGATAAGTTAATATAAAGACTTATTATTAAGCTTTAGTAATTAAAATGGTGTGCTACTTATGAAGGGAGGGAAAAGTATACCAACAAAACATAAAAGAAAGCTCAAAAACAGATGCATCTGTATATTACAACTGAGTATATGACAGAGATGTCCTTACAAATTAGTAGAGAAAAAGTACTATTATTGCCTACAGAATAATATAGATGCTCCATTTAATCCATTCAAAGCCATCCAACCCCAAATGGCTCAAACCTAATTCTCTAGTCTTACAGCCCATTATTTCCCTAACTATATTTTCTACCCTATCAAAACTCATCTAATCACCATTTTCCTAAAGGAACCATGAGGACCTACCTGAATACCTTTATTCAAGCTGTTTTATTCCACTTAGAATGCCCTTTTAACTTCCCAGTACCCCCAGGTAAATTACAGCCTGCTTCTCAAGGTACATCTCAAATGACACATAACAAAAAATATGCTTCTCAATAGCAAACACCACACAGTGCTTGTATGCTGGCTATTTGGATGAGTGTAGTATCTCTTCTATTGAACTGAAAATCATTGAGGGCAAGGATTATTTATCTTAATGATGTCCCTTACCCATGTAGTCACACACACCTCCAGTGTGCCTAAGACATGATAGATGATCAATAAAAAAAATTTCAAATTGAATTTAAGAGTTAAAATAGGGTCAAGAAAACTATTAGCTACTAATCTGAAATGTTTCCAATTTTCTCAAATTGGAAAAGACATATTCTATACAATAATTTCTAGCTATATAAAATAGAGACTTTGGATGACTTAAGGATAGGGAAATTTAATAAGAAACCACCGAAAGGAAAATTCCTAGGAAAAAGAATCTAGTCTCCAATTACTGATGTGTTTTAACTGTCATCCCATTCCAAGATTAGAGACCCATGAGGTGTCAGTACAAGTTACATAGTCTGACCATTTATTCAATTATGTTTCATATGTATCAGTTATTTTTAGTCTGTTAAAAAACTTATTCAAACCTTTGGGGTTTCTCCTACCTCCCTTTTTAAAAGTATTTCCTTCAACATGTTTAATTAGTAACAGAAGCTTTTGCTGAATCTTTGCAAAAACATACTAAATGACTAAGACTAGAGTAAATATACCTCCTGAATTATTCAAGTATAGGAGTACCAAGCCTCTAGAGAGAATAATGGCATAATAATATACGAGATATCAAAGACTGAAGACATTGGGAAGTCTTATGGCACAGATATGAAAATATGTGTGGCAAGTAATCTTTGTCTTTCACTGAGGAGGGAGATATTCAGATTGTAGACATAGATATACCTTCATCCTGATGGAAAGTAGACACCAATGGGATCAAGTTAATAAAATTAAAACCTGAAGAGGACTGGGTAGGAGTGAGTCAAGATTGTAAACCTGAATATCAGTGGCAATTGTCTATAAACCAAAAGGTAAAGGCAGAAGCTACAGAACCTAGGCTAGCAGTTGTCAGGTGCAATCCAAAGGCATGGAAGCCAAACTTTGAAGGCAGAGGTGATAAGGGCCTTGGGTATCAGGGATCAGGAGCAAGTCAAGCATCTGAAACACAAAATGGTCAAAGCAGAAGTAAGGAGGACAATAGGATTTCAGTGGCCTATGTAGACACGAATACAGAATTCTGAATGTCATATTGAGCAAGATACTGACACCAAGAAAAAGAATGAAAGAATGTCTGATTTGTGAAATAATCATGATTTGTTTCTGAAAACTGATATTTTCTGATTTCCTATGTATGTTTTACTAATTGTGAATTGTTCTGAGTTGACAGGTAAATGCAGGAAGTAATTAAACTAGCTGGAGCCCAGGAGTATTCTGGATACAGGTGAATTCTGTTGACAGCTGGAATAGGAGTAGAAGAACTTAGTGTGGCAGATTGTATCTTCCAAAGGAGACCACCACAATATCTCCTATCCAAAATGCTCTTCTGCAATATGACCTTGACATTTCCTCATCAAGAAGTGGAGTCTCATCACCTTATCCTGGGCTTGGCTTTGGTGACTTGCTGGACCTATAGAATGTGGCAGAAGTTGTTAATGAACCCACAAAGGGTTTTTTTCCCCCTGGGCTCAGTTGCTCACTGCACAGAAAGCCAATTACTGAGATAAGGAGGATTGTCAAGGAAGAAAGGAAGTTTATTATAGATGACGTCAACTGGGAGGTGGGAGGACTGCCTCAAATCTGCCTCCCGGACTGGCAGGGTCAGAGGTTTTTCTAGAGGTGAAATAAATAATGCATGAAGTGAGTGGTCATCACTACATGTTCAGGGTGGAGTGCAGGGCATGCCAGCACAGTGAGAAATCATACTGGCATATACGTCACACGATCAAAAAATGGCGGATAAGCCCTTCCCAGGGTTGGGGAGTAATACAGGTCATCCTTTCAGTCTTGTGCACATGCAAGTGGTAGGGAGTAGGCTGCTCAATGGGTCCTTGGGCAAGACTTGTGGTGAAATGACACTTATTCTGACTTCTCTAAACAATCTGGTAGTGTGAGGCCTTCTAATTACGTCGTTACTGCAAGAAGGGTCTGCTCTTTCTGAACGACAACTCAAAAGACAGGAGGCCAGTGAAACGGAAAATTACAGTGTTCTGGTCAGCAAATCTTACTGGCCAGGAACTAGAAACATAAGAGAACTGCAAAAAAGCATGTTCATCCATGGAGCTGGTTAAAAGGGACACTCTGAGACTTCTGAGACCAGATCGTAAAAAATCTTGCAGCTTCTACCTGAGTCTCTTAAAAGGGTCACCCTTGGGACTCTCCCTCTGAGGGCCATGGCCATGATATGAGAGGTCTCAGCCACATGAAAAGGCCATGAGTAGGCATTCAGGTGGGTGGCCCCAGCTGAGCTCCCAGGAAATAGCCAGGACCAGCTGCCAGCGCTGTGACACTCCTAACCAACTGAACCTTCAAACAAATGCAGCCCTAGGCTCTATTTGACTTCAACTACATGAGAGATCCCAAGCTGAGCCCAGTTAACCCACAGAACTGTGAGATATAATAATAAATTGTTGCTCTAAGCCGTGTGTTTTGGGGTGGCTTGTTTTGTAGCAATAGGTAATCAGTACCTGGACTTAGAGGGATGATTTTGAAAATTATCTCTATCCATGGCTAATTATATTGGGGTCGTGACACATAGTTATCACCTCTAGCAGACACAGAAATTCACTCAATTCCCCTCACTCCATCCTTTTTGATGCTCTAATGAAAAGTCTGGTGGAGGATGAATATGAAAGTTAAATGAGATTTGAGATTACCTGGGGAATTTGATTCTCAGTGTCTCTATAGTGCCTATTGCTGCACATAATTGAGATTTGGCTAGAGCCTGGAACAATGGAAAATGCAGAACAGTCTGTATTAAAAGGCCAGGATGGTGATCAAGCACTGGAGGTAACTGAGTGATTATTGAATACCGTAGAGAATCCACACTCTGGTAATAATTGGCATTCTCAGGGAGAAATTTTACAGAGAGATAAACGAGACCTTTCTCAAACAATGAATACCAATGGCTGTGCTGCTTGTTATATTGTTGCATTTCTTCCTGAAATGTTACAGGCACCAGGCTATTTCACTTACCGCCAAACCTGCAATTGCTCAGCCCCTGTTAATGCAGGGACATAATGCAGAACACAAAATGATTCTCAGTTTATAATCAATTCTTAATTATCCAAGGTTTATGGAATTACAGCACAGTCCATTAGAGCTCTGCTTAAATATTGGCTTCATTGACATTTGGGCACATCTGGAAATTCATTCTGTTTAATTTTAATTTTTCTGACATCACAACTAAGTTCTTTAAAATCTAAATATCCAGTCATCTCTTCTGCAGTTTTGGGCTACATGTAAGGAGGAAAAAAGTAAACATTTATAGATGGTCTTTTGTGCTTTATATACATTATCTAATTTAGTCCCCATAGCAACTCTATAAGGTATTATTATCCCTATTTTATAGACAATGAAACTGAAGTTTGCTTCCTTCCTCTATTTTGTTGCTTAACATTATAATTAAGACTCTAGAATAAAACAACTGGAATTAGCCGTCTGTTTTTATAACATGTTTCCATTAAAATGGGTGTTTTGGCCAAGCACAGTGGCTCACACCTATAATCTCAGCAATTTGAGAGGCTAAGGCAGGAGGATCACTTGAGGCTAAGAGTTTCAGACCAGCCTGAGCAATATAATGAGACCTCATCTCTACAAAAAAAATGTTTTAAAAATTAGCTGGGTGTGGTAGTGTGAACCTGTAGTTCCAGCTACTCGAGAGGCTAAGGTGGGAGGATCACTTGGGCCTAGGAGTTCAAGGCTGCAGTGAGCTATGATCGGGCCACTGCACTCCAGCCTGGATGACAGAGTGAGAATCTGTGTCTAAAAAAATAAAATAAAATGGGTTTTTTAATGTATAGTTAATCTCTGTATTTATATCTGGTAATTTCTCTATGATTTAGCTTTCAGAAAAGTTGTATTTTTCTCAAACGATCTTGCCTTTACCTTCTTTAACTCACAACTGCACCTATCTGGCAAACACCTAGGCTTAGAGGTGAAACCAGCAACCATTTAATGGCAAACAGTAGCAGCAGCGTGCACTAAAACAGAATGGAAAGTGAAAAGAACAAACACAGCAGGTCATTTTAAAAGGTACATGCTCTAGAATTTTTTAACAATGTTTGCTTCTTGTTCCCAAAACTACAATTCTACCAGTCAGTATAACCTGAGTTTTATTTGGAATGCGTGGTTCCCCTCTGTATAGAGAGGAAGAGCAGCCCTGGAATAACAGCACTAACTAAAAAGGCCTATTTTGTGGCATCCATTAAAGCACGCATGCCGTCAGTGTAGGCTTTTGCCAACTGTGGGCCTTCAAATGTGAACACACAGATACCAGCCAATTTTGCTTCATATTTTACATGCCTCACAGGATGGAAACATAAATGGTTTACAATGTGACTTGTAACTTCTGCCTATTAAAAATCTTTGTGGTGGTGACTTATTAGCTAAGGGACCTTAACTCCAGGCAGATGGTTCTAATTCTCTTTCACTAGTGTATCATTTGCCTGGTTCTCAACTGACAGCTGAAACTAAACAAAGAAGTGAGTTTTATTCTACAGTGTGACAACCTTCGGAGAACACTAAGAGGTCAATAAAAAATTAGTCTATAATCTCATATAATGAAAGCATAAAAGCATTTGCAGATATCACATAAGATGCAACAACAGAATGTGGAATGTTCTAAATCAGAGAGCCCACAGACCAGGTTGAAGATAAAGTAATGGTAATGCACAAATTAACTTTAGTGGTAATCTTTGACGAATGCATTTCTCTGGGGTAATATTAATCTTAGCATAGGCAGGCAGGAGGGCAAGAATCAGATGAAAGCAAAGATCAAAAGAGACTCTCTGGTAAATACATATACTGTAATTTCTAAAATGTTAGGTAAAATGAAGATGCACAATATTAGACCTAACCTCTTTTAATCTAAATGAAAGTGTGAAGAAATTAAAATTGTCTGTAACTGATAACCAATTGGCTAGAATTATCTGTCAACCCACAAAGACAAATAAAAAAACAAGGTAGCAGATTATCTGATGTCAGCAATCAAATAAATGTGAAGGAAAAAGTAAGATATTTAGAAAATAAGATCCACTGAAGTAAAATTATCAGAGACACACTTAAGTATGTGGTAGACTGAGCTGATAGGGGCCACCTTCCCATACAGACTATTCCATAAAATCCCAGACATGGGTGAAAAGAATTAGCTTTACCTGACATGGTAGCAGCCCAGAGTGGCATTGGACCCAAATATAGGCTCTAGAGGATGAGGGTTTGAATTTTAGTATTGTGGCTGAGTGGGGTTCAGGCTTGGGGGAATAATGCTAGAACTAGGACCCCCACAGAGAGCCAGAAACTAGTCCCAGGCATCCAATTATAAAATAGAAACTAGAAAGATTTTGTCCCCATGGAAGGCACAGTGTCAAGGAAACTTGCCTTCTGAGTGGAAAAAAGAAAGTCTTCTGAAAGCAATTTAAAAACCCAATCTTGCTCTACGTGCAGAGGTAGAGTCAAATTCCTTCTTGGGGCAGGAATTTCAAACTAAGAAATTAAGGTTAAAAAGAAAAAGGTCTGGAACTGATGAAACACCTGAAGCACTGAGAGGAGCAAACAATACCACTTTCAAGGGATGCTTCCAACTCAGCTGTCAACTCAGACACTGGCAGCACAATAGAAAAAACAATGAAAAGATAAGCTCAAAATAGAAAATTGCAAATCACATAGGAAAATGAATTGCCATGAGGAAGAGATGGCATATCAAAACATGGAAAACTTTATAACCTAAAGATTAGACATAATACAACTACTTGAGTTTATAAACTAAATGTGTTTGAAATTATTGATGAAATTAAAAATAGAAATAATACTAAGTATCTTAGACATTTCTGGATTTCTGAACTTTGACCTTAGATACTTCTTTGGTAATTTTGGAGTAAACTCTCTGTTTTTGTTTATCTGAAAACGGGGGTAGGAAGAGGGTCTAGACTATAACGGCCATGAGGGAACTTTGGGAGGTGATGGAAATATTCTATAACTTCATTGATGTGGAGTTACAAAGTTATAACTGATGAGTTTGTCAAAACTCATCATACTGTACACCTAAAAGGATACATTTTACTGTATGTAAATTATACCTCAGTGCCTGACACTAAAATAAAAATTCAATTTCTCCTCTTTCAGGGAATCCATGGACAGAAAAAGAAAAAATAGACATTTTTACCCACAGCAAACAAATTTCTGCAAAGTTTCACCAAGAAATAAACTCATCTAAAAAAACAGTCATGGAAAATAAGTGGGTTTAAATCACATTAGGGATTCAATTATTTAAATCAGTTAAGGTCTTACCTAAATACCAGTCCCCAAAGGCAGACCCGGGTGGGGCAGCCTCACGTGGGAAGCAGCTTTCCTGGTGAGATTCGGTGTCAATTCATAGCCACATCCATTTTTGAAAAATTTGTAACAGCAATATTCACATTCATTTATAAGACTGTATAAAAAGCTAAATCTTTAGCAAACAGACTATTGCTGGAAAGTGAGATTAAATCTGTTGAATCAGAAAATAAGAAAGATAATGCAAATGCAGACTTTACCAATAATGAGTAATAAAGTCCCAAGCCAGCTGTGTCACTTCTCTATTCCTTAGATTGTCAATTTGTGATAATAACAGGAATTAGCTGGATGATGCCTTGGGTCTATTCCTGCACTTATGTCCTAAGAGTTTATGACAATTTGGACTTGGACAAAGAACCACTAAGACTTCAAAGTCAAAATACTAAATTGAAGAAAAATTAAGGACCTGTAAACTCTCATTGCCATGGTAGATTGAAGTTGTATAATTTTATAGAATAGGAAGATCATGCTTTTCTCAAAAAAAAAAAAAACTCCATTGGGAGGGTTTTATTGTAGAAATTAATTTCTACACTGAACTGGGAACATCAGTACTTGATATTACTGTTTTTGATTCTCTGAGGATGTATTATAGTTTATTATGACACCAACTGGTATGCTGCAATTTAATCCTGGCACTAAACACCTGGAGTTAGCACGGACCCCACAAGTGAGGAGCTCAGTCCCCCACAAGATTGCCCTCACTTCAGACTTCAGCCAGACATCAGGGGTCTACAGGCCACCTGCACTTCTGACTGACTACAAATTTGAGGGTTCCCACAAACCCCTAATGTTTGGTAATTTTTTAGACCAAGTCACAGAACTTAAGAAAGTGCTATACTTATGATTATATTACTAGTTTTATTCTGAAGGATACAGATCAGGACAAGTCAAATGAAGATACACACAGGGCAAGGTCTGGGAGAGTCCCCAACACAGAGCTTCCATGTCCTTTTCCAGTGGCATAGAAGAGGTTAACTCCCCAGCACCTTGATGTAGTCATTTATCAGGAGCCTCCACTGAGCTTTAATCTCCAGAGTTTTAACTGGGGCTTCATTATGGAGGCGTGATTGATTCAATCATTGGCCACATGACTGGACTCAATCTCCAGCCCTTCTCCCCTCCCCAGAGGTTAGACTGGCTCACAGTCCTGACCTTCTAATCATGTAGTTGGTCTTTCTGGTGCCCAGCCGCTATCCTGAAGCTATTTAAGGACTGACCTTGAGTCATCTCATTAGCATAAACTCAGGTGTGAGCCAACAGAGTCAAAAATAACAGATACCTCTGTCACAGGAAATTCCAAGAATTTTAGCAGCTCTACACGGAGAACCCGGGATAAAGACCAGACACATTCTTTATTATACAACATAGTCCAGCTCCACTTCTTTCTGTACAGTCTTTTTAATATTCTTTCTGTGCATACATGCAAGCCTGGCTTCTAGATGCCAGTGGATCACAACTGCCCGAGCTGCAGAGCCCCAGTTTGATATGGCTGTTAGGGTGGAAAGCTTAGTAGGTGCCCACAGTGCAGGCTTCTCAGCTTTAACACCCAAATCCAACTCACTAACATCCCTATGTTACCATTTTAAATCCCTGGGAGAGAGAATCCAAATAATCCAGCTTGAGTTAAGAGTCCATTGGTCTACAAAGCTGTGATCAGAGGAACAAAGCTAGAAGATGCTTCAAAATAAGCCTGACAATTCTCAGAGAACAGAACAGGGACTTGGCAGGCATCAGACCAGGTATCTAAATACAGTTTCTATGGTTATGAAAAGCACAGGTGTGCAAAGCAGGCTTGGGAAACTCCAATAATGATCTACACAAGGAGAACCAAATATAATCAAGCTCCAAGATTGTTGCCTTCCTTCCTATGCTCTCATTGTAAAATAAGTACAGAAATAGTTCTGTTCAATTTTATACAAGTAGGATGTCATTAAGATTAATACTCGTGGGAGCGAAACCGAAATTAGACATGTTCTTTCTTGTGTACAAATGGTTCTGTTTGGTTTTAGAGAGTCATTGTAAATGAAGAGAGTAGTTTATGGCAAATGAGAGAAAGAGAAATTTGGAAGTACTTTCTGCAATCAAAATATTGAGAACTAATAGAAGACAGACAAAGGCTAACCAAATTTTATATATGTAGGCTGAAGGGGAAAAAGATAAAGGTCTCTTTAGCTGCATGGAGGGAAGATAATTAAAGCTAAAGAAAAATGATAACATGTCACAATGAAGGGATGAGCAAGAACTCCATATGTGGAAGTGCATTATGACCTCCAGAAAGGACTGGGACCAAGGCCTCAGAAGCCTCTAGGAGCCCAGGCAGGTTTTCTTAGTATGTTTTGCCTTCTTCTTCTCTGCCAGCATTGCATCCTGCTGTTTCTCAGGCTACATAATTGTGCGTGATGGCCACTGCACAACCCTGAGTTTACTTGGGCTCCATTTGAAAGGCCAGACCAAAGAAAGTTAGAATTCCTTAGTTCCATCTCTTTAGTTCCAGAAGACACTGTCTGATTGATCCACTCAGCAATGGCCCAGAGGCAGGGGTCACACAGTGCAAAGGTGGCTGCTGAGAGCCCATCGCTGTGGGTTAAGGAGGCAGGTAAGAAATCATTTGTGAGTTGAGAAGATGCCCCAGGAAGTGGCTCTAATACTACTCTAGTTACTTAGTTTGAGAAACAATTGCTCTGGATAAAAGATAATGTCTAAGCAGCATTCCTCCAGGCTACATGATGGGTTCTGTATTTAATATTTTTTTATTTTTAACTCTTATGTGTATTTAATATTTTTATAAGTTATGTGAAGAGTGAATGTTCAGAATAAAACTCATATTTGCAAATAAGCAAACAGTAGGAATAAGCCAAGGTGATAGGAATAAAATGCCAACCGATGTACTTCAGTGAGTGTGAGGGAAAGGTAATCCATCGGTTCTAAAAAATCAAAGGAACATAATCTTAGATGCACTGAGGAGAATTTCACACAAAAACCTGAGATATTCCTATGATTTAAAAGATGAATGAGGGACTTTTATCTATTGAATAACTTCTAAGATTCACGTATTAATCACTCATTTACTAAAGCAACAGAAAATATAGAGAGAAAGTGGGGGGAGGACAGATGAGAGGGAAGGGAGGGGAGAAGAGGAAGAAAAGGAAGGAAAGAGAAAGGAAAGGAAGACGGAAAAACGTATCCTGATACATCATGACTACCTCATGGGGCAAATATTATCAATACCATTTTTCAGATCAAGAGGCTGTGAATGAAGTTTACATAAATTACCCAAGATCCCAAATTAATAGGTGGAAGAACTAAGATTCTAGCTCAGGTATGCCTTCTGACTTCAAAGTATATATTCTCTTCAACACATGATTACTCCACATTTTTGAGATTTGACATGAAATTGTTGGCAAAAACATTAAAGAGCAATAAAATAGCTTAATGAAAAACCCTGAGGTGTTGAATTTTTTTAATACTACATCAAAGTCTGGAGATGAAACAACAACCCGTCTGAGGCCAGTGTATGACACAAAAAACAGTAAATGCAATTGCTTTACTCACCTTCCTTCACACACTGAAAATGCTGCCCTGGTTACTGGCTGGGGCCTAAAATTTCTAAGAGGAAAACTTTGGTTTCAGGTAAAATGAAAATATTCAAGTCCAAAGGCAAAGAAGAAATGATAAAGAAAAAAATGTGTGCACCACATTAGAAAAAAACAAAAGGTACTTATACAAATAAAGTTAACTGAGGGGCAAGATGGCGGAGTGGAGGTGACCTCCTGGATTTGTGCTCCTGGAAAGGAAGGCATGGATTTCGACCTGCCACAACGCTAGAGGATTGCTCCTCCACAGGAAGGGTGAGGTGAACCCACGGAGAATCACCGTGGGACACGGGGAACAGGAAAAAACAGAGGCGAGTGGGAAATCAGACCGAGATAATTTGGAGAGTACGGGACGGAAAACAGACAGCGGAGTGCGGGACGGCCGTGCCTGCCTCACCGGCGAGTGGGGCGGGTTCAGCCCCACAGCAAAGCGGCTTGATCTCCCCACTGACCCCCACATCCACTCGGTCAGGGATCTGACTGAAATTGGTGCAGAATCACCGCGGGAGACGTGGAGCTCCGAGGACAGGTGACATAGGCGGGAGAGAGCTTGGACTCAGGCGGGTCTCCGGTGCCCTATCTCTTAAAGGGACAGACGCGGGCCTGCGCCGAGGCGAGGGGCCGCGAGCGTGAAATATTAAAGCGGGACTTTTTTGCTCTTTTCTTCCCCTATGGCGGCTTTCCGGCCAGGGAACCGCTGTGGGCCCTGGCGCCTGCCGAGCTCTGAACGCTCTCCCTCGGCGCCCGCGACCGGCAGACGCGCGGTCGCCATCTCGGTTCCCACAGCTAAGCGGAAAGGAGCTTGGACTCTGGCGGGTCTTCGCGGTGCCCTATCTCTTAAAGGGACAGACGCGGACCTGCACCGAGGCGAGGGGCCGCGAGCGTGAAATATTAAAGCGGGACTTTTTTTTTTTTTTTATCTCTCTCTTTCTTTCTTTCTTTCTCCTTTCTTTCTTGTTTTCTCTTTCTTCTTCTTGTTATTCATATTGTTTCTCTTTTTTTTTTTTTCCTTTCTTTTTCTTTTCTCCTTTTCGGTGCCCCTCCAGCCCAGGAGCTACTGTATACTCCGGAGCGCCCCAGATCCCCAGCTCTGATTCCTATCGGACCCTGAAAATTGCCCCCCAGTGCCAGTGATCTGCGGGTGGGCAGCAGCAATTGTGCGGGCCAAGTTCTAACTGCTGCAGAGCCATAGGGTGCCAGGCGGCTCCCCAGGAGGCTCCATCCCCTGATCCATAGACCCTCTCCAGGTCCCCTTCCCAGGTGTGAACACTGAGTGCTTCCCTAAACGCAAGAGTGTGGAGCCCGGACCTTGGGAACACTGGGACAGTGTAGACCTTTGCCCGTGGGAGCTGCAGCAGCTGGGGCACTGAGTGAGTGAGGGCACCACCTCCTCCGCCTAGCCAGTGTCTTTCCTGTGGAAAGAGACAGAAACCACACATCCAGAGGAAGAACCCAAAGGCAGGGGGAAAAAAAAAGAAAAAGAGAGTGAGAAGAGGCTTTCTGCTTGCAAATAGTGTGAATCCTGCCTACTAACTGAAAGTCCACAACACAGTGATTTAACTTGCCAAACTGGTCTTAGGTCAAGCCAACCTTCTGGGGGTGGACCCATCAGAAGCAGTCCCCCAACTGAGATAGAAAAAAACTCTAAACAACACACAACAGTCTCCCCCTCTAGATAAAAGAAGCAACATACCTAGACTGTTTCACAGCCTAAGAACAGAGTATAAGACGTGCTGTTAACTAGACTAAAGCTGTGAGAAAAGATCCAACGATAGAGCCAGATGGGAAGGGCTCAGCAGAAAAATATGGGGAGCACAAAAAATCAAATGGAAACCTCGCCCCCAAAGAGAAATACCAACTCTCCTCCAATTGGCACAAGCCAGTTTCAGAATACCAACATGTTACCAGAAGAATTTCAGTCTTGGGTTATAAATAAGCTGAATGATATACAAGAAAAAATAGATATCCAACGCAAAGAAACCACAAAAAAATTCCAGGATTTGGAAGAAAAATTCACTAAAGAAATAGAAATATTGAAGAAAAAAAACCAAACTGAACTCCTAGAAATGAGGGATTTATTCAGGGAGCTACAAAACACAGTGGAAAGTCTCAAGAACAGGGTAGATCAAATAGAAGACAGAATCTCAGAGATCGAAGATAACTCTTTCCAATTAAATAAGACAGTCACAGAGATGAGCAAAGAAATAAGAAAAAAGATCAGAGTCTTCAAGAAATGTGGGATTATGTGAAGAAACCTAACGTGAGAGTTATAGGCATCCCTGAAGGTGAAGAAGATAATAAGCAAGGGCTGGATAAACTATTTGAAGACATAATAGAAGAAAATTTCCCAGGCCTTGCTAAAACTTTAGATATACAGGTTCAAGAAGCTCAAAGAACCCCTGATAGATTCATAGCAAATAGGAAAACACCACACCACGTAGTCATCAGACTGACCAAAATATCCACTAAAGAGACTCTTCTTTGAGCTGTAAGGAGAAAGAAACAAGTAACATACAAAGGGAGACCCATTAGAATTACGCCAGATTTCTCAACTGAAACTTTACAAGCAAGAAGAAGTTGGGGCCCCATTCTCACTCTTCTGAAACAGAATAATGTCCAGCCTAGAATCTTGTACCCAGCTAAGCTAAGCTTTCTATATGAAGGAGAAATTAAGACATTCTCAGATAAACAAGGACTGAGGGAATTCACCAAGACAAGACCACCCCTCCAAGAAGTACTCAAAAGAGAGTTACACACGGATCATCACAACAAAGACCCACGAATGTAAAACCACCCAAGAGCTAAAGATCAAATTCTAGCCACCACAATGGCTCAAGAGAGAAAACATAGCAATGAAGTTCTACCCAATAAGATAAACAGAAATCTGTCCCAATTATCAGTTCTGTCAGTAAATGTCAATGGCCTGAATTCCCCACTCAAGAGACATAGAATGGGCCCGTGGATAAAAAAACACAAACCAAGTATCTGCTGCCTTCAGGAAACTCACTTAACTGGCAAAGATGCATTTAGACTGAAAATAAAAGGATGGAAATTGATATTTCAAGCAAATGGTAGCCAAAAGAAAGCTGGTGTGGCAGTTTTAATTTCCAATAACTTAGTCTTTAAACCAACAAAAGTAATAAAAGACAAAGACGGTTACTACATACTGGTGAAAGGCACAATTCAACAAGAAGACATAACCATACTTAATATATATGCACCCAATCTAGGCGCACCCAGATTCATAAAGCAAATACTACTCGATCTAAACCAAATGATAGACAACAACACTTTAATAGTTGGAGACTTTAACACCCACTGACAGCACAGGACAGATCCTCCAAGCAGAAAATAAGCAAAGACATAGTAGACTTAAACAGAATGCTAGAACAAATGGGCCTGACTGACATCTACAGGACATTCTACCCGAAATCCACTGAATATACATTCTTCTCATCAGCTAATGGGACATTCTCTAAGATTGACCATATCCTAGGACATAAAGCAAGTCTTAAAAAAATTAAAAAAATAGAAATCATACCCTGCATCTTCTCAGATCACAATGGAATAAAAGTAATAAGGAACCCTAACAGGAACTCTCATTCCTACTCAAAGTCATGGAAGCTAAACAACCTTCTCCTGAATAACAATTTTGTAAAGGAAGAAATTAAGTCAGAAATCAAAACATTCTTTGAATTAAATGACAAAGGTGACACAACTTATCAAAATCTATGGGATGCATCTAAAGCAGTCCTGAGTGGAAAATTCATTTCCACAAATGCCTATTTCAAAAAGACAGACAACTTACAAATAGACAACTTAATGAATACACTCAAAGAGCTGGAGAAAGAAGAACAGACTGACCCCAAACCCAGCAGAAGGCGAGAAATTATTAAGATCAAATCAGAATTAAATGAAAAAGACAACAAAAATACTATAAGGGAAATTAATAAAACAAAAAGTTGGTTCTTTGAAAAGATAAATAAAATAGACACACCACTGGCTAGACTAACCAAGAGCAGAAAAGAAAAATCTTTAATAACTTCCATCAGGAACATGAAAGGAGAAATCACAACCGAAGCCACAGAGATACGTGACATTATCTATGAATATTACAAAAATCTTTATGCACACAAATTGGAGAATGAGGAGGAAATGGACAAATTTTTAGAATCACACAGCCTTCCCAAGCTCAATCAGGAAGAAATAGAATTCCTGAATAGACCAATATCAACAACTGAAATTGAAACAGCAATAAAAAACCTTCCCAAAAAGAAAAGCCCTGGTCCAGATGGGTTCACACCTGAATTTTACCATACATACAAAGATGAACTGGTGCCCATCCTACATAAACTATTCTTCAATATTGAGAAGGATGGAATTCTCCCCAACACATTCTACCACGCCAATATTACATTAATACCAAAACCAGGAAAGGATGCAACAAAAAAAGAAAACTACAGACCAATTTCTCTCATGAACGTAGACGCAAAAATCCTCAATAAAATCCTAGCAAATCGTATCCAAGTGCTGATTAAAAAAATAATTCATCATGACCAAGTAGGCTTCATCCCAGAGATGCAGGGGTGGTTTAACATACGAAAATCTATAAATGTAATTAACCACGTAAATAGAAGCAAAAATAAAGACCATATGATCCTCTCAATAGATGCAGAAAAAGCATTTGACAAAATTCAACACCCTTTTATGATAAAAACACTTATAACATAGGCATAACTGGGACCTACCTAAAAATGATACAAGCCATATATGACAAACACACAGCCAACATCATACTGAATGGGGAAAAACTGAAAGCATTCCCACTCAGAACTGGAACCAGACAAGGCTGCCCACTGTCCCCATTACTTTTCAACATAGTATTGGAAGTCCTTGCGAGAGCTATCAGACAAGAGAGCAGAATCAAAGGTGTCCAAATAGGGACAGAAGAGATCAAACTCTCACTCTTTGCTGATGACATGATGTTGTATCTGGAAAACCCCAAGGACTCAACCAAGAGACTCCTGGAATTAATTAACGAATTCAGTAATGTCTCAGGTTACAAAGTCAATACACACAAATCAGAGGCATTCATATATGCCAATACCATTCAATCGGAGAACCAAATTAAGGACTCAATACCTTTCAAAATAGCAACAAAGAAAATAAAATATCTAGGAATATATTTAACTAAAGAGGTAAAGGACCTCTATAAAGAGAACTATGAAACGCTAAGGAAGGAAATTGCAGAACACGTAAATAAGTGGAAATCCATACCATGCTCATGGATTGGAAGAATTAACATCGTTAAAATGTCTATACTACCCAAAGTAATCTATAGATTCAATGCAATTCCTATTAAAATACCAACATCATTTTTCACAGATTTAGAAAAAATAATTATACACTTTGTATGGAATCAGAGAAGACCCCGTATAGCAAAAGCAATCTTAAGCAATAAAAACAAAATGGGAGGTATTGATTTGCCAGACTTCAAACTATACTACAAAGCTGTGGTTCTTAAAACTGCTTGGTATTGGCACAAGGGCAGGGACACAGACCAGTGGAACAGAACAGAAAACCCAAATATAAAATCATCCTCATATAACTATCTAATCTTTGACAAAATAGACAAAAACATACTCTGGGGACAAGAGTCCCTATTCAATAAATGGTGCTGGGAAAACTGGATAGCCACATGTAGAAGACTGAAACAGGACCCACAGATTTCACCTCTCACAAAAATTAAATCACGGTGGATAACAGATTTAAACCTTAAATGGGAAACAATTAGAATTCTAGAAGAAAATGTAGGAAAGACTCTTACAGACATTGGTCTAGGCAAAGAATTTATGAAGAAAACCCCTAAGGCAATCGCAGCAACAACAAAAATAAACGACTGGGACCTGATTAAATTAAAAAGCTTCTGCACAGCCAAAGAAATAGTCATGAAAATAAACAGACAGCCTACAGAATGGGAAAAAATTTTCGCATACTACACATCAGATAAAAGACTGATAACAAGAATCTATTTAGAACTCAGGAAAATCAGCAGGAAAAAATCAAACAATCCTATCAAAAAATGGGCAAAGGACATGAATAGAAATTTTTCAAAAGAAGACATAAGAATGGCCAAAAAACATATCAAAAAATGCTCAACATCTCTAATCATCAGGGAAATGCAAATCAAAACCACAATGAGATACCACTTAACTCCGGTGAGAATGGCCTTTATCAAAAAATCCCAAAACAACACATGTTGGCGTGGATGCGGAGAGACAGGAACACTCATACACTGCTGGTGGGAATGCAAACTAGTGCAACCCCTATGGAAAGCAATATGGAGATACCTTAAACAGATTCAAGTAGACCTACCATTTGATCCAGCAATCCCATTATTGGGCATATACCCAGAAGAACAAAAGTCATTCTTTAACAAAAACACCTGTACCCGAATGTTTATAGCAGCACAATTTACAATCGCAAGGATGTGGAAACAACCCAAGTGCCCATCAATCCACGAATGGATTAGTAAACTGTGGTATATGTATACCATGGAGTACTACTCAGCTATAAGAAATAACAATGATACGACATCTCTTTGGTTCTCCTGGAGAGAGCTGGAACCCATTATACTAAGTGAAGTATCCAAAGAATGGAAAAACAAGCATCACATGTACTCACCAGAAAACTGGTTTCCCTGATCATCACCTAAATGTACATCAGGGAAGGATACCAATTGGATATCAGACTGGGATGGGGGGTGGGGGGAGGGGATGGGTGTATGCCTACATGATGAGTGCGTTGCACACCCTCTGGGGAATGGTCATGCTTGAAGGTGCAGACCCGGGGAGGTGGGGAGGGGAGGGGATGGAGGTATGACTACATGATGAGTGCCAGGTGCACTGTCTGGAGAATGAGAACGGACGCGCTTGGGACTCTGACTCGGGGGGATGGGTGGGACATGGAAAATGTATATAACCTAAACTTATGTACCCCCATGATGAGCTGAAATAAAAAAAATATATATATAAAAAAAAAAAAAAAAATCTTTAATAACCTCCATCAGGAACATGAAAGGAGAAATCACAACCGAAGCCACAGAGATACGTGACATTATCTATGAATATTACAAAAATCTTTATGCACACAAATTGGAAAATGAGGAGGAAATGGACAAATTTTTAGAAACACACAGCCTTTCCAAGCTCAATCAGGAAGAAATAGAATTCCTGAATAGACCAATATCAAGAACTGAAATTGAAACAGCAATAAAAAACCTTCCCAAAAAGAAAAGCCCCGGTCCAGATGGGTTCACACCTGAATTTTACCATACATACAAAGATGAACTGGTGCCCATCCTACATAAACTATTCTTCAATATTAAGAAGGATGGAATTCTCCCCAACACATTCTACCAAGCCAATATAACATTGATACCAAAACCAGGAAAGGATGCAACAAAAAAAGAAAACTACAGACCAATTTCTCTCATGAACGTAGATGCAAAAATTCTCAATAAAATCCTAGCAAATCATATCCAAGTGCTGATTAAAAAAATAATTCATCACGACCAAGTAGGCTTCATCCCAGAGATGCAGGGGTAGTTCAACATACGAAAATCTATAAATGTAATTTAACCACATAAATAGAAGCAAAAACAAAGACCATATGATCCTCTCAATAGATGCAGAAAAAGCATTTGACAAAATTCAACACCCTTTTATGATAAAAACACTTAACAACATAGGCATAACTGGGACCTACCTAAAAATGATACAAGCCATATAAGACAAATCCACAGCCAACATCATACCGAATGGGGAAAAATTGAAAGCATTCCCACTCAGAACTGGAACCAGACAAGGCTGCCCACTGTCCCCATTACTTTTCAACATAGTATTGGAAGCCCTTGCGAGAGCTATCAAGCAAGAGAGCAGAATCAAAGGTGTCCAAATAGGGACAGAAGAGATCAAACTCTCACTCTTTGCTGATGACATGATGTTGTATCTGGAAAACCCCAAGGACTCAACCAAGAGACTCCTGGAATTAATTAACGAATTCAGTAATGTCTCAGGTTACAAAGTCAATACACACAAATCAGAGGCATTCATATATGCCAATAACATTCAATCGGAGAACCAAATTAAGGACTCAATACCCTTCAAAATAGCAACCAAGAAAATAAAATATCTAGGAATATATTTAACTAAAGAGGTAAAGGACCTCTATAGAGAGAACTATGAAACTCTGAGGAAGGAAATTGCAGAACATATAAATAGGTGGAAAACCATACCATGCTCGTGGATCGGAAGAATCAACATTGTTAAAATGTCTATACTACCCAAAGTAATCTACAGATTCAATGCAATCCCTATTAAATTACCAACATCATTTTTCACAGATTTAGAAAAAATAATTATACACTTTGTATGGAATCAGAGAAGATCCCATATAGCAAAAGCAATCTTAAGCAATAAAAACAAAATGGGAGGTATTGATTTGCCAGACTTCAAACTATACTACAAAGCTGTGGTTCTTAAAACTGTTTGGTGTTGGCACAAGGGCAGGGACACAGACCAGTGGAACAGAACAGAAAACCCAAATATAAAACTATCCTCATATAACCATCTAATCTTTGACAAAATAGACAAAAACATACTCTGGGGACAAGAGTCCCTATTCAATAAATGGTGCTGGGAAAACTGGATAGCCACATGTAGAAGACTGAAACAGGACCCACAGATTTCACTTCTCACAAAAATCAAATCACAGTGGATAACAGATTTAAACCTTAAATGGGAAACGATTAGAATTCTAGAAGAAAATGTAAGAAAGACTCTTACAGACATTGGTCTAGGCAAAGAATTTATGAAGAAAACCCCTAAGGCAATCGCAGCAACAACAAAAATAAACGAATGGGACCTGATTAAATTAAAAAGCTTCTGCACAGCCAAAGAAACAGTCATGAAAATAAACAGACAGCGTACAGAATGGGAAAAAATTTTCATATACTACACATCAGATAAAAGACTGATAACAAGAATCTATTTAGAACTCAGGAAAATCAGCAAGAAAAAATCAAACAATCCTATCAAAAATGGGCAAATGACATGAATAGAAATTCTTCAAAAGAAGACATAAGAATGGCCAAAAAACGTATCAAAAAATGCTCAACATCCCTAATCATCAGGGAAATGCAAATCAAAACCACAATGAGATACCACTTAACTGCGGTGAGAATGGCCTATATCAAAAAATCCCAAAACAACACATGTTGGCGTGGATGCAGAGAGACAGGAACACTCATACACTGCTGGTGGGAATGCAAACTAGTGCAACCCCTATGGAAAGCAATATGGAGATACCTTAAACAGATTCAAGTAGACCTACCATTTGATCCAGCAATCCCATTATTGGGCATATACCCAGAAGAACAAAAGTCATTCTTTAACAAAGACACCTGTACCCGAATGTTTATAGCAGCACAATTCACAATCGCAAAGATGTGGAAACAACCCAAGTGCCCATCAATCCATGAATGGATTAGTAAACTGTGGTATATGTATACCATGGAGTACTACTCAGCTATAAGAAATAACTATGATACGACATCTCTTTGGTTCTCCTGGAGAGAGCTGGAACCCATTATACTAAGTGAAGTATCCAAAGAATGGAAAAACAAGCATCACATGTACTCACCAGAAAACTGGTTTCCCTGATCATCACCTAAATGTACATCAGGGAAGGATACCAATTGGATATCAGACTGGGATGGGGGGGTAGGGGGAGGGGATGGGTGTATGCCTACATGACGAATGCGTTGCACACCCTCTGGGGAATGGTCATGCTTGAAGGTGCAGACCCGGGGAGGTGGGGGGGGAGGGGATGGAGGTATGACTACATGATGAGTGCCAGGTGCACTGTCTGGAGAATGAGAACGGACGCGCTTGGGACTCTGACTCGGGGGGATGGGTGGGACATGGACAATGTATATGACCTGAACTTATGTACCCCCATGATGAGCTGAAATAAAATAAAAAATAAATAAATAAATAAAGTTAACTGGAAGTCATGTTTGTAATATATACAATAGTTACTATTATTTTTATAAAAATAAATTTTTTGTGTATATTTAAGGTATACAACATGATATTATGGGATACAGATAGATGATAAAAAGGTTACGATTGTGAAGGAAATTAACATGTCCATCATCTCAAGTAGTTACCCACGTGTTTTGTTTTTGGGGCAAAAGCAGCTAAAATCCAGCTTTTGTCATGAATCCCAAATACAGTAAAATTTATTAGGTTGATGCAAAAGTAATTGTGGTTTTAACATTGTTGAGATGTGCCATTTGATATTGGAATACATTCTTAAATAAATGTGGTTATGCTATACGTCATTTTAACCTGCATTTCTCACTTTATTTTTTTTGCTAATGACTTATTACTTGCTGTTTATTTCACATTTATTTTAGGCTATGGAAATGTTAGACAAAAAGCAAATTCAAGCAATTTTCTTATTTGAGTTTAAAATGGGTCGTAAAGCAGTGGAGACAACTCTCAACATCAATAACGCATTTGACCCAGGAACTGCTAACGAAAGCACAGTGCAGTGGAGGTTCAAGAAGTTTTGCAAAGGAGATAAGAGCCTTGAAGATGAGGAGCGCAGTGGCCGGCCATCGGAAGTTGACAACGACCAATTGAGAGCAATTATCAAAGCTGATCCTCTTAAAACTACATGAGAAGTTGCCGAAGAACTCAACATCAACCATTCTATGGTCGTTTGGCATTTGAAGCAAATTAGAAAGGTGAAAAAGCTCTATGAGAGGGTGCCTTATGAGCTGACAGAAAATTTAAAAAAATCGTTGTTTTGAAGTGTTGTCTTCTCTTACTGTATACAACAATGGACCATTTCTCGATCGGATTGTGATGTACCATGAAAAGTGAATTGTATACAACAACCACCTACAACCAGTTCAGTGGCTGGACCCAAGAAGGAGCTCCCAAAGCACTTCCCAAAGCCAAACTTCCACACAAAAAAGGTCATGGTCACTGTTTGGTGGTCTGCTGCAGGCCTGATCCACTACAGCTTTCTGAATCCCAGCAAAACCATTACATCTGAGAAGTATGCTCAGCAAAGTGATGAATGCACAGAAAACTGCAAAGCCTGCAGCCAGCATTGGCCAACAGAAAGGGCCCAATTCTTCTTTTCCTCAACAACGCCCGACCACACGTCGCACAACCAATGCTTCCAAAGTTGAATAAATTGGGCTGTGAAGTTTTGCCTTATACACCACATTAGCCTGACCTCTCCCCAACTGACTACCATTTCTTCAAGCATCTCGACAACTTTTTCCGGGGAAAATGCTTCCACAACCAGCAGGATGCAGAAAATGCTTTCCAAGAGTTCTTCGAATCCTGAAGCATGGATTTTTATGCTATAGGAATAAACAAACTTATTTCTCATTGGCAAAAATGTGTTGATTGCAATGGTTCCCATTTTGATTAATAAAGATGTGTTTAAGCCTAGTTATTAATGATTTAAAATTCATGGTCTGAAATCACAATTACTTTGGCACAAACCTAAATACCTTTAGTCCTCATGTTATACATTAAATCTCCAGATTTTTTCCTCCTATATACCTACTACTTTGTATCCTCTGGCCTACATCTCCTTATTTCCTCTGCACCCCTGGTAACCACTGTTTTATTCTCTGCCTCTGTATGTTTGAATTTTTTTTTTTAGATTCCAAATATAAGTAAGCTCATGCAATATTTTTCTTTCTGCGTCTAGCTTATTCATTTAGCATAATGCCTTTCAGGCTTATCATGTTGTTGCAATGGCAAGATCTCATTCTATGTTAGGGCTGAATAATATTCCATTGTATTTATACACATCACAGTTTCTTTATCCTTGCATCTTTCGATGAACATCTTGCTATTGCTAATAATGCTGCAATAAACATGAGTGCAGATATCTTTATGAAGTGATGATTTCATTTCCTTGGGGTATATGCTTAGAAGAGGGATTGCTGAGTCATATAGTAGCTCTATTTTTAATTTCTTTAGAAACCTCAGTACTGTTTTCCATAATGGCTGTTCCAGTCTACATTCCGAACAACAGCATATAAGAACTATTCTTAATAGCTAAAGAACTCAAACAATAAGAAAGATTAAGCACATCAATAGAAAAAGGGCAAAAGACTAAAAGAAAAGTGCAATTTGCCACATAAAAAAATGAGCATCCTTTTTAATAATTCTATGACTTGTCTAACTGCAGGTTTCTCTTTCTCTTTTTTATTAATGACAATACCCAGGGTTGTGGAGGGTATTGCGAAATGTGCTTCCTTAAATATTGCAAGTGAGTGTGTAAAAATGTCATGCATTTTCTGTAACATAGTTATCAATATGTATCAAAAAATACAAACATCTGTCTACCCTTTGACCCAACACTTATACTTCTAGGAATGTATTCTAAGAAAAAGTTAGATCTTAAGAATTATAAATAATAATTTTTTACATGACAGTATTAAAACTAAAAACAACTTCATGTCCAAAAACCGCAATTGTGTAAAGAGAATTGATCCACTTATATGTTAAAATTCATTGCAACCACTGAAAAGGATGCTGTAACAGAATATTAATGTTTTAAATAATTAAGTGTATACATTACACACACACACACAGACACACTCACCACATATACATAAAAATATTAACAGTGGTTCTTTTGGGTAGTAATGTTATAGAAAATTTTTACTTTGTATATATATGTTGTTTTCTACTTTTCAGTTTCTATAACATATTAAATTGCTTTGTTTTTCTAATCAGGAAAAATTTTTTCATAATTAAAATGCAAATCATTCAAATTGGGAGGCATTATTTCTATCTATCTTGTCTGTGTAAAGGTTTTAATCCTGTCAGAGGAGGTCATAAATGTGGCAGCACATTTTAGGTAGCTGGAGGTCCTTACAAATTGGCAGAAGCTGGGCACAGTGGTACATGCCTGTAAGTCCGAGCTACTTGAGAGGCTGAAGCAGGAGGACTACTTGAGCCCAGGAGTTCAAGACTGCAGTGAGCTATGATGACAGAGTGAGATCCTGTCTCTAAAAAACAAAAACAAATAAATTTGCAAAGCCATTTTAAAGTATGCCTTCCCATAACAAAACACAACAGTACATTTCTAATAAGAGCAGTTAGTTTTTGATGATGAGTTCTACCAAAATAATTAAGACAGTATTCAGAATCTTCAAAAGCAATAATACAAACAGTAACAACATAAAACATGATGAAAAGGATAAAATACAAAATCAAAACAAAGTCATCTCATTAAAAACAGGATATTATTCTTGAAAATGTCTAGGCTATCATCAGAAGGAACTTATTTTCTTTAATAATATTTTTGATTTATGAAAGCCAATGCCAAAATGACTTTATTTTTCCTTCTTAATGGTATGTTCACGATCATGTTTGGATATCTCTGAGAGTGCTCACATAGCGTTCTGCTAGGAAGAGCGTGACTGGTGTAAAGGCCAAGGGAAAACTTCCCCTTCACCTCTGAAGGTTTGCTGAAAGGCAACCGACAAAAGGCAGATTAGTAGGACAAAAGCCATACAAAATTTATTAACATGCACACTCGTGCACGGGAGGCATACAAGATAAGAAAACTCAAAGAGTAAGCGCACCCCAAGGTCCACTCAGACTATAAGCCATGCTAGCTAAAGGGGAGTCATTTTGGTTGCACTATGCTTTCAGTTTGTTGCGTCTTAAAAGTTTAGAATTAACCTGCTGCTTGCTTACACAGCTGCTGGGCACAAGACTAGAAAGGGACCCTGAGGAAAAACATCTGGAGTCCAGAAAAGGGCAACCCTAGACCGCTGATATCAAGACCCACCAGATGACCCATTGTTTGCTGATAACCCTCAAGCAAGCCATGACGACTTGCACAAGGCTTGCTTTCTGCCACCAACCTCTTTTACCCCTTCTCTTTCTAAGTCACTCAGTAAGCAGAAGACATGAGATGGTCTTCGAGACAACAGTCCGCCATCTCCTCAGGCTGCTGGCACTGGAATAAACCACCTTTCCTTCACCAACACTCGCCTCTCACGTCTGGCTCTCAGGTGGCGGACAGCCAAAACTGCATTCGGCAACAAATCAAAGGGCCAGATGGTTGACGCTTTTATACCATCTTGAGCTTACAGAAACAACAGGGGCTTGCAGCATGGCAAGACAGGTTATGGGAGGAAGACAGAAAGAAAGGCCTGGGGTACTTGCCTTTCTTTCTCTCTTGTGATGTAGATGAAGCCTCACAGGCAGGCTGCTCTGAGAAAGAATAAAGGGCAGCCTGTGCTTGAATTCCTCTTTCCTAGATCTGGACAAAGGAGGGGTCTCAGAGAAAGCCTGGCACTTTATTTCACCGATGCAGATTTTTCGCTAGAGATGCACATCTTCTTCACAAAAGGCAGCTTTTCAGGGCTATTCCTGCCTGCAGGCCCTGTGAATAGCCTTCTTGAAATATGTCAAAGAAGCATATTTCGAGATGAAATATTTTTGGTTTTCTTTAGTCCCCCATTTGAAACTTTATTTTCAGAAAGTTTCACATATTAAAGTAGTTGGTAGCTATGAAGAGATTTGGGTTAGAGGGTGTGAGATATGAGATTGCCAAAGGGGAATTTAGGAAAAAACCAAAAACCATAGATTGGAACAAGCAGCCCTTATCATCTTCATCAGTCCCTTAGTCCTGAGAATATGTCAGTTCTGTTAAACAGTTGTGCCCATTCCAGGAGGTGGCATTGCAGATGGACTCTCAAAGCTAGGCCTCTATATGTGATGCAGGCAAGCAGATCTTAAAGAGGCATTTCTATGGAAACAAAAGAAAAACACAGGTTAATATCTGGAGTAGTCTATAAACTAGTTTTCTAGAGTCTCTGAAGCATCTTCGGCTGGAGTGGGCAGGTGTGGCAATCTGACAGATTGTACTTGGTTGTACTTTGAATCCGATGTTTCAGTGAACTTTCTGAGTAGTCCATACATTAACAAGCACAGAGGCTGTTTATAGATAAGTTGCTGTACTGATTTCTCCTGAAGTTTATATCAGGTTGCCTAGCTTCGGTTTGTAGGGCTTTAACAAAATCATGGTTTTAATTTCTAGTGATTTTATAAAAAGTCAGAAGAATAGAAGAAAAATTAGAAATGTTAGTCTGGAGAGTCACAGCCAGATACTGGAGAGAACTAAAAATTTAGGATTTAGTCAAGATTGCAGGTAAATAATAAAATCTCAAAAAAAAAAAAAATGAGCAAGAATCCAATAGTAGGTGTACTACAGGCTTTCTTCTGAAACATAATTTTTCTCTCTCCCGTCCTCAATTTCTAACAAGGACAAATCATAGTAAGACCAATTTATTTGCAAAATAAGTTTTAGTCTTATTATATTTGGCCTGATTATTTGCATAAAGTACAGCAAGAATAGTGATTGGCCATATAAGTGCTTTTTAAGCTGGCTTTGCTGGAATTTTTTTATAAGGAATTTTAAATTAGACTTTTAAAACTTTCTGAAGGCTTAGGAGCAAAGTCAAAGACAGTGTCTGTGATATTTATGAGAAGGTGAATTCCTCTCTTCTTGAGATCCCCAAAATATCTTGAGGTTCCTGGGACTGTCAAAAAGTGACATTCCAGGCCAGGCATCGTGGCTCATGCCTACAATCCTAACACTTCCAGAGGCCAACACGGGAGGATCACTTAAGGCCAGGAGTTTGAGGCCAGCCTGAATAACATATAAGACCCTAATTTCTACAAAAAATACCATAGAAAAAAATCAGCCAACCACAGTGACATGTACCTCTAGTCCCAGCTAGTCAGGAGGCTGAGGCAGGAGGATTGCTTAAGCCCGGGAGTTTGAGGTTGTAGTGAGCTATGATGACACCAGTACATTCTAGCCCTGTCCAAAAAGAAAGAAAGAAAGAAAGAAAGAAAAAAAAGAAAGAAAGAAAGAAAGAAAGAAAGAAAGAAAGAAAGAAAGAAAGAAAGAAAGAAAGAAAGAAAGAAAGAAAGAAAGAGAGAGAGAGAGAAAGAGAGAGAAAGGAAGGAAGGAAGGAAGGAAGGAAGGAAGGAAGGAAGGAAGGAAGGAAGGAAGGAAGGAAGGAAGGAAGGAAAGAAAGAAAGAAAGAAAGAAAGAAAGAAAGAAAGAAAGAAAGAAAGAAAGAAAGAAAGAAAGAAAGAAAGAAAGAAAGAAAGAAAGAAGGGAAAAAAGAGGCATTCTTTGCTTATCGCAAGGGGCCAGGAATCTTGTAACGGAGCTATGTAGACAAGGTACCAGGCTAGTCTTCTTTCACATCTATTTGCTTTGCAGTCTATGTCAATCCTTCAAAGCAGTCTGGCTATATATGACAATATAACATTTCAGTCAAAGCATTGGTAAAATAAGCAGTGTCTCCAACTGTGTCCTGTTACAAATGAAACAAGATTCTTATTGAACCTACACAAATAACTATATTGCCATAAAATAAGAATATTCACAAATATTTTCCATGTTCTGGAGGAATCAGGTAGAGAAAAAGGTAAATGTTTCAATTTTGCTAAAAAGGTATATTTTACCCAATTTATGTAAGCTATAAATAAAAGCTTAAAAGAAAAAAAAGTTTTCTTAACTCTAGAAAACAATACATAAAAAGAATCAGCAATTTTACAAACAAAAAAAATAATAAAGAAATCATTTCAGTCTTCCATCAATTCAGTCTCAGATAATTAATTCTTATTCTGCTTGATGTTAGGTTAGCAATTTTGTGCATCCAGTTTTCCTCCCATTGGAGTTTTTAAATTCTTACCTAGTCCAATTGTATGATCTCAGAATTATTGTATTTAAGAGTACTTGTAGTCTTTTCCATGAACCTCCTTGAAGACACAAAATTTTCAGATTTGCGAAGAGCTTTTTCTTTTTTTAAAAAAAAAAGCATCAGAATAAAACAATTTATTGTGGACAATAAAACTTAAAGTGGATGTAGTTAAAGATGCAATTGACAAGGAAATTTGTATTGAGTGGCCTACAGCAATTTAACATAATGATCATAATTATGACTGATAACCTCTATGAAGACATATCAGATACATAATACTCTTATGGCCAGGCGCAGTGGCTCACACCTGTAATCCTAGCACTTTGGGAGGCCAAGGTAAGAGGATTGCTTGAGCCTAGGAGCTCAAGACTAGCCTGGGCAATAGCAAGACCCTATCTCTACAAAAAATTTAAAAAATAGCTGTGTGTGGTGGTGTGTGCCTATAGTCTCAGCTACTTGGGAGGCTGAGGCAAGAGAAGTGCTTGAATCCAGGAGTTGGAGGCTGCAGTGACCTATGATGACATCACTGCTCTCTAGCCTGGGCAACAGAGCAATATCCTGTCTCCAGAAAAAAAAAAAAAAGACTCTGATACAACTTTGAAATACATATTAATAGCACATTTATACAAATATAACTCAAACTCAAAGAAGGTTAAACATCATTTCTTATTTGACAATGCTTCCTGTATAATTTAACATATCAAATAACCCTGATTTGGTATATTATATTTCTTTTGAATGTCTCAGGCTCTCTTTGGAACATCCCAAAGTTAGTTTGTGGTCAAAAAGGCTTAATTTAGCATTTGGAATTTGATTTTGGGAAATCTGTCCAATATGTCAAAGGTTTACAACATTTGAACAAAATAGGATCACAGGTCACTGTAAAATATAATCATTCATTTAGTCAAGGTGATAATTTAAAGATTTTGAAATGCAAAAATCTTTATTAAGAGAGGAGACAAAGTTTCCAAATAATAAAATAAACCTAATAAAGATGTCACAAGATACATATAATAGAAACTCTCTCTCTTTCTTTTTTGAAAGGTTAACCAAACTCTTTTACTATTTCTTATTAATGCTATATGAAAATATTGTTCAAAAGAGGAAACCAAATTCTAGTTTTGCATTAGTGTATTTTTTATATTGAGGCTCAATTGAAAACCTCTTATAATAAATTTATTTAATTTTAATCAGTTTAACCACACAAATTTGGAAATTCTTTTTCCCCAACTTTCTATATCCATTTATTTTCACCTATATCATTTTTCCTTCATTTTGAAACAACCTTTAAATAACCTCTAAACTAGACAAAATTATTTTTTCTCAACAAACACACTTCTTCATGCCTCTACAACTTTCCTCCCCAAAGATGTATTTTGCTTTTGTTATATACTTTACGTATAGAATTATTTCTTATTTTGTAGTTTTAATTATATATATTAATTTGAATTTTAACTCTCAATAATCCTAACGTCTGGTGAAAACCTAGGTAGTGAGCAATTTTGAACTGTTTTATGTCAGTATTTATAGATGAAAACTATTTCATAATTTTTTAGAAAGATATGTTTTCTCAATTTCTTATTTGTTAACAGATCTAAATATATTTAGCTTTTCTATACCGTATACAAATAAGATCTCAAAGTGTTACCAAAGGCTCAGTACTTTTCCCCAAGGCAAAATCAATGAGAACGAAGAACAAAGACAAATGGTTTGAGGAAAAAAGAAAGAGAAGTTTATTAATTTGCCGGCAAATGAGGAGGGTGGCAGACTAGCATCTCAAAGACCACCATCCTGCCTTCAGGCAGAAAAACAGGACTTTTTAAAGGGGATTTTTCTGCAGTTGGGCTTGGGTCACATGTCTTGATTTCAGATTATTGTTGTCTAACTGTAATTGGTGGTTTCAGTCAACCTTACCTCCAGTGATGACAGTCTTGTGATCCTTGTCCAGACAAGTCTGTTGAGCCGTCTCTTGTGGTTTAAGATAATAGAAAACAAACAGCAAAGACCATTTTTCCACCCCTTTGATCACTGGCCTCAGGAAGGAATGCAAGTTTTAATTCCCAAAAAGGGAGGAGTTTTAAAGAGAAATCATTGCCCTTTTTCAGAACAGTACCTCTGAAGCAAAAGTATATAAACTTAAATTTATGTTTAATTAGTGTTTCAGTATTTTAACTTACTTAGAAATGACTCAGACATTTTGTGATTATCTCTTACTTAATTTAATATAGCATTACTTTAATATTTTAAATTACTGAAAAGAATGTTGGCACTATGGCACAGGTACCCGCCCCCCTGCCAATGTCTTCCCCAGCCATCCTGGGAAATGCCCATATGGCACCCAGGACTGTCGTGGAGGGCAGGGCCTATCTGGGTCTAGATTCATAAACCAGATGTAGAGCCCAGGGGAGAGAACAGTGCTGTGAAGGTAGCAGCTGGTAACACAGGTGCTGCAGACACACAGATGTCCCCAGGCCTTACTATACCCCAGACCCCAGATTCCAGAGGCTTAAAACCAAAGACATAGGCTCACAGTAAGATATGGGGAAGGCTTCAGGGGAGCCTGGCAGCTAGTCCTTAGAGCTTTAGCTTAGACACAAATAAAGCATCAAAAATACTACAGAAGAAGCAGTTTTGTGATATTTAAACATGTGGCAGAGACAGCATCAACCCAGATCTAGGCAAAAATGTCCGAATTATATTTAATACTGACAATTCTGAAGGTATTCCTATTTTATTTTACCAGTAATTTCAAACTAGCTTTATTTGCCAAACATTATCTCAGATTGCTACCGGCAGTTGATGTGAACACCTCAGTTCCTGTCTCCTCACAATCGAAGAATGAAAGCGAGGGACACAAAAGTTTAAATGAGCAAGAAAAGAAGTTTATTAGTAAGCAATAGTACACTCCTAAGAGGGTAGGAGTGGGCACACGTTCAAACGAACAGTGGCCCTGTTTCTGTGGGGTTTCTGTGTCATCCCTTTTCCTCCTGCCTGGCCTCTCCTTCGTGATGTTGTCTCTTTCCCCTTATTTCATGACCAGTGGGGATGTTGTCCCCTACCTGCCATTGGGTGGGGCAGTTTTTCCCTTTATATGATTAGGCCCAGATGTGTCATGGCACCCAAAGCCCACTGGGGGTATTACCAAAACCTTGGCACTTGTCCCCAAGGCAGCATCAGAAGAATGAGGACAAGAGATTTGAGGAGAAGGAAAGAGAAGTTTATTAATTTGCTGGCAAATGAGGAGGTTGTCAGACTCCCATCTTACAGTACCAATGTCCTGCCTCTGAGCAGGAATACAGAACTTTTAAAGGGGAGGTTTTCAGCTTCAGGCTATTGCTGTTCAACTAGATCTGATGGTTCTGGTTCATCACATCTTCTGCTAAGACAATCTCATGACCTCCACCTGGACAATTCCCTTTATCCATCTCCCTGCCCCTCCTGACCACTGGCCTGAGGCAGGGATGTAGGTTTTAATTTTCAAAAGGAGTGGGGGAGGTTTTAGAGAGACAGAAAACATTTTTACCTCTTTTCAGGTCATTCCCCCATTACAGAGGGTAGGAGGATGCAAACCATACTGTCCTATAATGTGCCTTGTGTTGTTTCTGTTATGGTTCTTGTAACACTTGTGGTTACCTTTATCTTGTTATTGTTACAGTATGTTCTCTTACTCAGCATCCCATTTGTTCACACTGGCCGTACTGTACTTCCTCTGCTCATGTCTTACTTTCCTACCTACACTAACAAGATCACATAGAAACATCACATCCACATAAAACACATAGACATACAGACATGCAGATACACAGATAGAAGCAGATCTTACAGCTTTCATTAAGATTCTTCATTTACCAGCTTCCAAATAGTTTTTCTTTCCCCCATTCAGACTATTAATCTTATCATTACTTGTTTCATTGCTCTAAGCAGTTGCTAGCTAGGCAATCCTAAATGTGCACCTGTAAAGCAATGACTTTTAGGTGAAACAAGGTAGAGAATTTATATCTCAAAGACAGAGAACCCAGATCTAAACATAATTATTTGCCAAGACAAAGAAGGGCTTAGGTAAATGACCACTTAAGGAAAGATAGACAGGAAAAGTACCTTAAACAAAAGTAAAGTTTGATATGTGAACTTTTAAGTCAATGCCTTTCCCATTATAAAAGTTTTGAGTGGTTTAAGTACAGAGAGGGAGATCCCTTTGCAAATGAAGATTTTCTTTATAGATGTAAATTTGTTTTACAAAAATTTTTACGATAACCAGCTAAATGCCAGAAAGTTGTGCTGTGGAGACCAATTTGGTTGGTTAGGTGGCTATTTAATTCAGTTTTGGTTTCTTAACTGGATTACTGAGGTCAGGGCACTGTCCATTAACAAATACACTCACAACTCTTAGACATGCATGAGGAAGATAGGGACCCAAAAAGGGACCAGTAGTACAGTGGCTGTGTTCCTCAAGGGATCTCAAAGTCACTAGAAGTCTCTTTTAGATCACTTTATGTAATAATCAGAACTTTCATATTTTCTTTCAGCAATTTTTCATCCATTGACCACCAAATGAAGGAATTGTTACCAAAGCAAACTGAGGTCCGTTTGGCTCTATGAACAGATTTCCATAACCCCTATATGTTTTTTTTTAATAATCCTCTCCCTTAACCAATTTCTTGACCTTTTAAGTTGTTTCCCAGAAATGGTGGGTTTTCTGCAAGACAAAGGAGCTGAGATTCTACCCCTTGGCTGACTTCCTGACACCAAGATTCACCATCTCCCACAACTGCCCCAGTGCATGTAGCCCTTATCAGTTACACCACATCCTGCCCTCAAGGCACATGGCCCCTCCTTTAAAAGCCCATGATCTCCGTTAGTTGGAGAGATGAATCTGAGGCAGCATCTCCCATTCTCTCAGCAAAATATCTGTCTCACATTCCTTGGCAATCCTCCTTGTCTAAATAATTGGATCTTTGTCAATGAGCAACTGGACCTAGACAAAAAAACCTCTTGCAGTTTTGACAACACACTCTGTGTAGCAAAGCCAGACACTGAAGCCAGAGTTGCAGTGAGAGAAAGAGGCATTTTAATTGCATGACACCATTTAAGAAGAATGGCCAGCTAATGGTTAAGACCCGAACTCCCCGATGGCTTACAAGCCATGGTTTTTAAAGGCAGGGATATATTTCTGGCAGGCAAAATTACAAATCAATACATGAAGGTTATATATTGACCATGACCCAAAATGTGGGATATCCCGAAGTTGGGGTTGGCATAGGTGGATTAAGAGATTCTTGGATTATCAGAAAGGAATGTTAAGATGGGGTGTTATAGGCCCCTCGGGGGAAAATAATGGCAGTCACAGTTCAATTCCTTAGTTCCCCCTTCTCTACATTTTCCATCCAGTGAGGATTTCTGAAACACAACTAAAGAACATATGCTAAGATGTCATCTTGTTACTGGCTGTGTTCCAAACCCCTCGGTTTTGGTCTACCCAGCACGAAGAATGTTAGCGGGCAACAAGGCAAAAAATTAAAAAAGGCCAACGAAGTGGAAGTAGAAAAAGAATTTTATTATAAACAAGTAGGAAGTGGAAGTACACTCCACAGGGTGGGTGTGGGCCTTCATCCTCTGGGACTCCGGCCTCCTGTGCTCTTTGTCTCTGAGCTTTTATCATTTTCACCTGGTGAGGAAGGGCCATGTTATTTGTGTTGTCCAATGGAGTGTTTGCCTCTGCCCTAGCTCCCTCCCTGGTGCACTTGGCACACTGGTCTCCACTCGGCATGCTCAAAAGTCCTGTGAAAAGTTCCTTTGTCTTCCTTATGTACTCGGTTCACTTGCCTTCCTCCTTCTGCTTATATCTGACTAACCTGCCTCCTCTAACAGTCTTTCAGTTCCATGGGCAACCAAAACAGCTCGTGACTCTGGCTCAACTGGAGGACCATTGCTCTCATCGGGTTGCCCGTTCACTTTTAGAGGCTTGGCAGGTGCCCAGAACTTCCCTGGAAGGGACTCAAGATTTTCCTTTATTTCCATGTTTGGGGGGATCTGGCAGGCCCCTAGCAGGGTTCCCTGCTCTGTATCAGAATTACGGGATTGAAAGGGAACATATCAAGGAAACTGGATGAGAGATTGAAGGTGGCAAAGGAAGGGCAGAAGCAAATGGAAGAATGAGCCCTGGAGGAGCCAGTGTGGGGAAATCTTAAACTTCCCTAAAAGGTCAATGAAATTTTAAATTTTTTTTAAAGCAAAAATCTTGCCAACAAGAAAGAAAACAAACAGAGGGACTGAACATACTATTAAAAAGGGGTTTTAGTCAACTGAAAAAAAAATTCTTGTGGGAGAAATAGGATCCAAAAGAGAACAGAGAGGTTTTTAAAAGATGTTTAGTCTAAATATTAGCTTTTAATTAAGCCACCTTAATTAAGCCATAGAACTCTTTAGAAAATCTTTTTGGATCCTTCATTATCAAATTTCAGCTGGGACAAACAGCCAGTATTCCTGAATTTTGAACTTTTTTTCTCCTTTCTTTTAAAGCAAAGGTACCTACCAAGTGACTCAGGACCAAAACCAATAAGCCTTTTGTGACTAAACCAAGGACATATGAGCCATCACCCAAGAGGTACAAAGAAGCAGTCCTCACAAGATTCAGAGCCACCATCAAAGACAGCTAAAAGAAAAAAGAGACTTAGAGATAAATAGGAAAACAATAGGTGTCCATGAAAGGGGAAAGGGACTAACCACAGCTCATCCTTCAGGAACAGCCGTGGCTCAGCAGATGACAACACAACTTCTAGTGTGGGTGGCCATGGTAGGAGGTGCCCAGCCCAGGGCTATTTGGGCCAGGACTGAACTTCTCAATGTCTGCATGGATGCCAAGCACCACAAAGAAAAGCCAAGCCCTGAGGACAAGTCACATGAACAGTGCATTCCCTGGAAGAAGAATGCCTGCTGCTCTACCAACACCAGCCAGGAAACCCATAGGGATATTTCCTACCTATGGAGATTCAACTGGGACCATTGTGGAGAGGTGGTACCCACCTGCAAACAGCATTTCACCCAGGACACCTGCCTGTATGAGTGCTCCCCTAACTTGGGGACCTGGATCCAGCACATAGACCAGAGCTGGTGCAAAGAGTGGGTCCTGAACATACCCCTGTGAAGAGGACTATCAGCTCCAGCAAGAGGATTGTCGCTCCTCCTACACCTGCAATAGCAACTGCCACAAGGGCTGGAACTGAACCTCAGAGTATAGCAGGTGCCCAGTGGAAGCTGCCTGCCACCCTTTCCATTTCTACTTCCCCACATCTGCTGTTCCATGCAATGAAATCTGGAGTCACTCCTACAAAGTTAGCAACTACAGCCAAGGGAGCCGCCACTCCATCCAGATGTGGTTTGGCCCAGCCCAGCACAACCCCAATGAAGAGGTGGCAAGGTTCTGTGAGGCCATGAGTGGGACTGGGCTCCCTGGCACCTGGCCCTGCCCCCCTGCTCAGCCTGGCCCTAATGCTCCTCTGGCTGCTCTGCTGACCTCCTTTGGCTTCTGATACCTGGACATTGTTGCCTTGCTCAGCCCCACAGCTCCCAGCCATTCGGTACCTGCTCCATGGTAGGACCTCTGACAGCCAGTTTAAATAAACCAGATACTCCACACACAGAAAAAAAAAAAAAAGAAAGGAAAGAGGATCAATAATAAATGGGTACCCTAAAAAGTCAACAGTCATACAAATATAAATTCAAAATAAATAATTCAAACTAATTCTCATAGTTTTTTTCCTCCTGAATTAAAGAATTTACATTTCCAAGGACTGCTTCCCTGATCAGGAATTGAACCCAGGCTGCCTTTCTTGCAAATCCTGCAGGATCCAAAACAGGCAGCTTTAGTAGTATACAAAGGATTTTAACTTTGTATTAAATCTGATTTATGCACTTTTAAAAATTGTGCCAAGGGAGTTTTTTAAGGCTATATTTCTTTTGTATATTTTCATCTATACCAATAAGATAGCTATTTAAGCTCTCTAAAAAGTTTTGTTTTAAATATAGCCAATTTATTTATTCCATAAGCAACTCAAGCCAACAAGTCTTTTTCATGGAAAGTCCCAGAGGTAGCTTTCCAGGTTTAGAATACCATGCACATAAGTGGTGTTTTACAAATGGACACAGAAGATGCAGCCCTCCATGATCCCCCCAAAATTCACTCCCAGAAATAGGCTAAGATAACAAAAGACTCTTGTTGCCACAGATGGGTAAGGATGGTGTTTGTGCATATGGTGTCTATCCTACAAATTTGTAGGGGGGCACCAGTCACAGACCTGTTTATCCATGACACCAGGTAGGCCCTCTTGGAATTGGACTTACCCAGGACTAACCAGGCAACAAAAGTGGAGACAGCAAAAGCCCTGTGGATAAGACACCTAACTAAGAGAAACTACCCTGCAAGTTTGGCACATTCCAAACAAAGAGTGCGCAGCTTAATATCTTACATCTCTCAGGGCCAGTCCTTTCAGAATGGCCACCAGATGTGACCCAAAAATCATGCCTCCTGATGGTGGAGACCAAGAGAAAGTGCTCCCATTTGGTCACAAGTCAAAGTCTCAAGGACACAGAACAAGATAAGAGGGATTCTTTATGACAAACAGCACAGAAAGACAGAGACAAAGGGGGAAAAAAGACTATTTCTAGGAGGAAAAGGATCAGACATATGAATATCCATACCAAGAAATACACCAGAGTTGCTACACCTAAGACTAGCATAAATGCTTTTCTCCCATTAATCTTAATTTGGAAAAGGAAAGACACAAACAATGATTTTTATTGATCGCTTGACTGGATTCCACAGACAAACACCTGGGAATCTAACTGGTAAGAAAGTCTCAGCCTTCTGCCAGCTTGTCAGGTCCTGGTTCCCCATTAAGGGCTTCCAGAGGAGCAGGGTGGTTTCAGTTATCCTGCCCACTACACCAAAGCTGTAGGGGCCAACAGAAAATTTCCCCTTCATCCTCTGAAGTGTCACTGAAAATCAACCAACAAAAGGCAGAATAATAGGAGAAAAGCCATACAAAATGCATTAATATGCACATATGTGCACAGGAATCATAAAATATGAAAACTCAAAGAAAGGGCCAGATGGTTGATGCTTTTATGCCATCTTGAGCTTACAGAAAGAATAGGGACATCGAGCATGGCAAGACAGGTTGGGGGGGGGAGAGAAGAGGAAAGGCATGGCTAGCAAAAGTGGTCTTGTTATTTAGATAAAAGCCCATAGGTAGCAACTCTCAGAAAGAATAGATGATAGCCTGTGGCTGAGTTACTCTTTCCCAGATCCCAAGGGGGAGAGCCTCAGAGAAAGCATGGCTGTTTATTTCACTAATGTAGATTTTTCTCTAGAAATGCAAATCTCTTTCACAAAGGGCAGCTTTTCAGGGCTATTGCTGTCTGCTAGCCCTCTGAACAGCCACCTTGAAATATGTCAAAGAAGTGTGTTTTGCAGTGAAATAATTTTGGTTTCCTTTATTGGTGAAAGAAAAAAAAATGCATGATTTGCAATATCCAAAAGAAACAAAACAAAATAGACTATGTTATGTTTAATAAAAATGTATATTTTTAAATATCCTGTAAAGATAGTTTAGATTGAGTTAGGTTTAAACAAGCCCAGACCCTCTCTTCCTGCTTTCTCTTCTTCCCAAATATTTCTCCCACCTGAGCCAAAAGGGTCAACATATGCCACTATTGAGTCATTTCCTGGGGTATGACTTATCAAGAATCTTTCGTTATCAAAAAGCATATACTCCCTGAGCCAAATTCAGCTCAATCCTTGATTAGCTGCAGTCATCTAGAGTAAGAAAGTGACCAGAAATAACATACAGGGAGGGGACTGTGTCCGAAGGCTATTTTAAGAGGGCATGTGGTAAACAAAAGGCAAAGCTAAAGAGTGATAAAACCAAGCACTGCTTATTAGCTATGTACCTGTGTACAGAAGAAGGATATAATAATCAAACTCAAAAAATTATTTATGTCCTTTTAAAATCAAGGAAGCATCTACTTCATCCCATCCTACTAAGGAAAGCAAACCATTCACTTCCTGAGATGAGCTGCTTCCTCTATTAGCCACAAGGTGGGGCTCTATTTGGGAATCTTCATTCTCTGGTGCTACACTCAGAGCTGAAAAGTCAGCAGTTTGCATTATAAATTCCATTTATAAACTATTCCCCTCCAGTCAAGTCAGTTTTAACTAGCACTTGCTGCTAATGAGCCACTCTGCCAACATATAGACTTCTGTCCACTGAGAACCCTTCATTACCAATGCTGCATTTATATAGGTGAAGTCAATGCTAAGTTTCAGCATCAACAGCCATCATTTTCTGTTATGGACTGAATGTTTGTGTCCCCTCAAAATTTATATGTTGAAGCCCTAACCCCCAATGTGATAGTATTAGGAGGTGGAGTCTTTTGGACAAAATAAGGTTTAGATGAGGTCATAACCCCCATGGTGGAATTAATGTCCTTATAAGAAGAGGACTTCCTATATCTATCATGTGAGATTACAGCTATAGGGGACCAGATCAGGATACAGGAAAAGTGCTCTTACCAGGAACTGAAACTGACAGCACCTTCATCTTGGACTTCTCATTCTCCGGAACTATGAGATAGATAGATATATATAGATAGATATATGTATATACACACATACATGTTGTTTAAGCCACCCAGTCTATGGTATTTTGTCATAGCAGCCAGAGCTAAGACAGAAATTGGTACCAAGAAGTGAGGTGCTGATATAACAAACATCTAAAAATGTGGGGGCAGCTTTGGAACTGAATAATGGGTAGAGGCCAGAAGAATTTTCAGATGTTTGCTAGAAAAAGTCAATACTGCTGTTCAGGTACTATTAAAGGTGATGCTGGTGGGGCTCAGAAAGAAAAGAGAAGAACTAGAGAGAAAACCTTCATCTTCTCAAAAAGTAAACAATCAGGAAAAGAATGTTATTATAAATATGGTAAAGGCCATTCTGATAAGGTCTCAGATAGAAATGAGAAACCTGTTATTAGACAATGTAGAAAAGGCAATCCTTGCTAGAAAGTGGCAAAGAACTAGGCTGAATTATGCTTATGTTCCAGTGTTTTATGGAAGGTAGAACTTGCAAGCTGTGAAATTGGATATTTAGCTGAGATTTCTAAGCAAAGTGTTGAAGGACTGGTTTGGTTCCTCCTGACTGCTTACGGTATAATGGAAGAAGAGAGAAATGACTTCAAGACAGAATTATTAAGCAAAAGGGAACCAGAACTTAAAGATTTGGAAAATTCTCAGCCTGTCCATACTGGAAAAAATAAGAAAACATGTTCAGAAGAGAACACCAAGGGTGTGGTTGACCATTTGATAAGAAGGTTAGTGTGGTGGTGAACCACAGATCTAATCAGACATCTCAGCTGAAGCCAGAAATAGAGATGAGATTATATCAGCAGAAACACTGCCAGCTGGGGCTAGAGGAAGCATTAAAAATGGAGCAGAATGAAGGAAAGCTATGAACATGTGCTATTCCTTAAGAAAAGGAAAGAATCCTCTCTCTATCATGTGAGGATACAGCAAGAAGGCTGCTGCCTGCAAGCCAAGAAGAGGGCCCTCACCAAGAACCAAACCTGCTGGCACCTTGATCTTGAACTTCTCAGGCTTCAAAACTGTGAGAAATAAATGTCTGTTGTTTAAGCTATCCAGTCTATCGTATTTTGTTATAGCAGCCCTAGCTTAGGCACTTTCTTTCCTTGAGGTGAGCTTTCTGCTATCATTATGCCTCTCCCTCTTTCTTGTTTCCTTTTATTTCTTGGATCTTGTCATTTTATATTTCTGTCATGACAAATACAGTGAAATGGCCTGCTATAGCAGATATGGAGACATGCCACCTAGATCACACTTCAAAAAAGGACTTGCTGCCCAGCAGTAGGAAGTACAATCACCAGGCAGCCTCCAGCTGTCAGCTTCTTCATAGTCTTGGCTACAGAGCAGTCTGCAGCAGGTGACTGAGCAGAGTGGTGGTGGGAGTGAGTGAGGCAAGGGGGGAGTAGGGGTATGGAGACCCAGTCATTTCAACCTAATGTAAGACCACTCTAGCAGGCAGTGCTTGCTCTGGAGCTACCTACAGAAGTTTGGTTGGGCCTACATCACATGTCAGCTTTTTCTTCCAGTTGATGCTGCTCCCAACCCTATTCCTTTCATAAGTACTGATCCCTAATAAATATTTTGCACCCCAAGCTATACCCTAATGTCTAGTTCTAGAGAATACAACCTACAATCATGCAAAAATAACTTGCTCAGATCATCTGATGATGACTGGCCATTAAATAATTTAGAACACTGAGCTTTTGCTTTTGTACAACTTCAGATTTTTTCACTGAATCACTATTTCTTCATGTATTCAATAAATATTTGAGTGCCTCCTATGACCTAGGCATTGCGCTTGGTGGAGGATACATGAAAAACATCTGGAATGCAGACACTGTACTAGAGGTAAAACAGCCAGTTTGCAACCATGAAAACGAAAGCAACATTCTAAGGGATGGGAGAACAGAAGGCCAGAAAGAGCTTTCATGAAACAACAATTACTGCCCTGGATTGCCTATCTCTGGCTTTCTTATTGTATGAGAAAAATAGCCTCTCTTTGGGTTTTCTGCTACCTGAAATGGAACATAAACCCTAACTGATGTAATCCCCCCACTACTTACTACAGCTATTGCAAATACCATGCCTCAGCAGTTGCTTGCTAATGTATTAATTAAATGAATGAATAGATGGATTATGGTGCTTGCTATTATTTTATCCCATATTCCCTGGTCAAATCCACAAAGTCAGCCAATGATAAAACCCTGCCTGAGAATAGTGTGGTCTCTGGTTGCCCACCCACTGGCTCAATTCTGCTTACCCTATACTTCCTTTTTCATTTCAAAAGCATGTTCATGTCATTCCTTTTAGGACATCAGCACATGAAAATGAACAACAAGAATAGGATTTCTCCAGTAAGATCATTTTTGACATTTTTTTCCTTCTATATTTCATATTCAAATTAGAGGAAAATTTGACACTTGGGATATGGGGCTGTATAGACATATAGCATATTATTTAAATGCTTCAGTTTCAGAGGAACTGAGAGATAAATGGCATGTCTATAATTATCCCTCCACCATCAATAAGCTTCAAATTACAACCTGCTCTCAAAGGTAGATAAAATTTAAAAGTGTTTTTTATGAAATTTCAGAAGTTGCATATTCATTAATTTGCCATATCGTGGACTCCTAGACACAGAAGTTATCTTTAGATTCTATCTACTTAGAGGGTAGTTTTCAGCCAATCTGTTTGATTGAGATATTATAAGATCACAAAGATGAGTCCAACCACCAAGCAAATCCAGGCTCTTTGAAGCTCAGAAAAGCTTTTCAACAAAATTAAAACCACTGATGGTGTGACAATTTATCCAGCTTATCTGTCTATCAATTTCCTTCTTCCCAACTATGTTTCCTATTAATTTTTTGATTTATATATACATAAAACAAACATTCATTTAATACAATTATGTGCAAGCACAGTGCCAGCCACTAGAAAAAAATAAGGTATAATCCTGGACCTCAAAAAAAAAAAAAAAAGAATTCACAGACAAACAGAAACAGCAGACACATAAAAAAGCACTTTAATAAAATATAATGTGTCAAAAAGAAGTAAACATGGGCTGCTTGGAAATACAGAAGAGGGAATACAGAAAATCCAACCTAGCATGGAGGAAGAGTTCAAGAAATATCTCACAGAGAAGGCAGCCTTTGAATTATCTTAATGAACAGAAGTTACCTCTACCCACTGTAAATATTATTCAAATCCAACTGCCTCTCAGCATATCTGCTGCTACCAGCCTGGTCCATCATTCATCTACCTGGATCATTGCAATAGCCTCCTAATAGCTATCGCTTCTGCAAACACTTGCCCCTACAGCAACCACAGTGAGCTTCTTAAAAGGTGATCAGATGATGTCGGACTTCTAATGGCTTTCCCATGTTCTTAAAATAAAAGTGTTCACCATGTCCACAAAGCCCTACATAATCTGGTATCCAGCTACCTATTGGATCTTATTTCCTATTATTTTTCCCTGGCCAACTGCTCTCCATCTACACTGGCCCCCTCAACATTCCTCAAAAACCAAGCAATCTGCCTCAGGCCCTTTGCACTCTGCTGTTGGCTCTGCCCAAAACATTCTAATGGCCTACTCGCTTCATTTGCATCTTTGCTCGAATGTTGGCCTCCTCACACCCTCTCAGGGCACAACGTGGGAACCAGCGCTGGACAGGAGGCCATTCCATCCAGCATGCACTCACACATACACCCACACTCACACTGTGACCATTGAGACATGCCAATGAACCTAATGTGCACATCTTTGGGATGTGGGAGGAAACCAGAGTACCCGGAGAAAATACATGCAGACTTGGGGAGAATGTGGAAACTCCACACAGACAGTGGCCCTGGCCAGAAATAGAATTTTTTTTTTCTCATCAATGATATAACAAAACCACTTTAAACTAAACAACATTGTTCCGAGACCTGCTGTAGTCTGCAGCATGCCACCATGCTTACCATGCCCTGTTTCTTACCTCATGTGGGTTCCTTCATTTATTTTACCTGTCTGGGCCCTGCAGATATTTAAATTTTGATTCCTGGCCTTAAACTTGATTAGTTACTTGTCCCAGAGACAGGGAGATCGTCAAAAAAGCAAAAATGCTAATGGCCCTGAAGAACAGCCAACTATTAAAATGACACGAGTACACGAGTCATTGCAGAAATGTAGAATGAGACCTCAGAAATCATCCAGTTTTCTTCATTATTACAGATGGGGGAACAGAGGCCCAGATGTGTCAAACTTTGAGCAGATCAAAGATTAGATCTCCTGATGCCCAAGAAGGTACTCTATCTCCCATGGCGCAGCTACCAGAACATGTCTTTACAAGTTGGCAAACATTGCAATATAACCCTAGGCAGTGTTGTGGCCACTCAATGGCTCCCATCTCTAGCATTTTGAAAAGACTTTTTTAAAGCCCAAATTTTAGGAAAAGGCAGCATCTCTAACCATTCAAGTGCAGTTGAAAAAAAAATCTCTACAATAAAATTCTCATGAGGCCAGGACAAGATCTGGGAAACTGAAGTTGGCCTAGACCAAGGGGTCAGCAAATTCTTTGGGTAAGGGCCAGATAGTAAATATTTTAGGCTCTGTGGGCCACACACTCTCATAGCAACTACTCAACTCTGCTGTTGTAGCAACTCTGCTATTGTAGCAGCTATAGACAATATGTAAGTGAATGGGTGTTACTGTGTTCCAATAAAAAAAGTTGAATTTCATATTATTTTCATTCCCATATTCTTTGATTTTTTTTTTTCTTTGAACCACTTACAATCCGAAAAGCATTTCTAGCTCACAAGTCATACAAAAACAGGCAGTGGGCAGGATTTGGCCCTTGGGCCATAGTTTGCCAATCTCTGGCCCAGACCTTGAGGGTGGATGAGAGAAGCAGGCCAACCTGCTTGTCCTAGGATCCCAGGGCTCTGTTCAGTCCGAATACAGAGCTCCTCCCCTAACCAGAACAGCCTGATTTTTTAATGGTAGTATTTCAATTTTCTTACAGTTTGTCAAGTTTTTACCATTGATTCACCTTGTCGATTGATCTTCACGATGATCCTGTGAGGTACACAAGGCTGGGGTATATGTTGCATTTCAAATTTGTTCATTTGTACAGATTATAATGACAATAACAGAAGAAAAAATCACCCAGAATGTCACTACCTCAAGAAGTGATATTTGACATTTTTCTTTATATTCCTCTATGCCTATTTCATGCATATGCAAAATTCCAAAGAATTGGCATCGTAATGTGAATATAATTGCATATTCCAGTTTATCACATAATGGATCCACGCATTATACTATGTTACTAAACAGGCCTCCTGGTGAATATTTAAGTTGTTGGTGTAATATATCATTATTTACTTAATCTTTTCTCATTTGTTGGTAATTTAAGAAGTTTCCAATTATTTAGCATGATAAATAATGCTGCAATGAATGCCTTTGTTCACACTACTTTTATAGGAATATTTCCTTACAATATTCCCAGAAGTGAGATTAACAGATAAAAGGACAGTAACACTCTTTAATTATTAACATGCTTTGGAAATTTCTTTCAAAAAAGATATCTAAGCCATTAGTAATGAGCTAGATGAAAAGAATAAGTTCTAGTATTCTAATAATATAGCACTGTAGGGTGACTATAGTTAACAATAATTTATTACATATTTTCAAATAGCTAGAAGAGAAGATTTTGAATGTTCCCACACAAGCAAATGATAAATGCTTGAGATGATGCAGATGCTAATTACTTTGGTTTAACCACTGTACATTGTATGTATTGAAACTAACTATGTACCCCATAAATATGAGTAATTATTATGTGTTAAATAAATACAAATTAAAAAATAATGCATTCTATCACTGGAGAAAATTTAGAATATGCAGAAAAAATATAAAGGAAAAAATAAAATATTTTATTTTTTTAAAATGCCACCAGTAATGTATGGATATACCAGAGCAGAGCTTTCATTAGCAGAGGGTTTAAAGAGTAGGCCCAGCTCTGGCATTAACTCTTGTGTCACCTTGGGAAAGTCACTTCTACTGTAAGTTTCAACTTTCTCATCTGTCAAGTAAGGAAAATAATATATCCTTTATGTAAGTATTAAAAGAGATGATCTGTGTGAAGTTCTCTCATAATAAGCAACTTCCAAATATTAGTGATACGATGATGATGATAATGATATGCCTATGTTTATTAATGAAGAAACAAGATTCAGATTATTTAAGTGTTTTGCCTAATGTCACACAATTGGTTGAATAGCATTTCTGACTCTAATTCATGCCGTTTGCTGTTTATCTTTGATGGCACCCAAGGATCTCCTGGGACTTTTATTATATAAATAGTTCTGATTTCTGCTTATTCTTAGGGACATTTTATTTGCAGACTGACTTCTAAGTCATAGATAATAGCCAATCTGTTCCTTCTGTATCTGAGGATCCCACTGCCCCAGCTCTAACCTGCTATACAAAGCCAGAGGTAAAACTTTTTCCTTTTTATTTTTTAAATTAATCAAGTTACAGATGAGCATTACATAATATTAATGCCTTCAAGCTCTCACATTAGCCTAGTCACCAGGCTTGCCACAACCTTTTTTCTTCTAACAGTATTTATATTGCTATTTAAAGTAAATGTCAACAAGTTTTAACTCTTGAGTTCATTTATATTCATAATCTTTTATCCACACTCTGATATTTCAAGGTTAATGCAATCAGTACTTCTGAAAATGAGAACCGATATCCAAGAAGAATTCATACATGAAAAAATGTATTATATCCTCCTCTTTATTTCTTCCTGTACAAAAATAATATTTCTAAGAAAGGTCAAAATTATAGTTGGTAACAATTAACATGAGACTTTAATTGAGAATTAATATGAGAATTTTAATTTTAGAAACCTATAATCTTTGTCTAAATTCTGTACTCTTATTCCAAATGAAATGCAAAGATAGAGTGTACAAACTTACTTGACAGCTTTTGTCAGTGCCTAATCCCTCCTCCTAAGGTAGTTTTTTATATGTCTATTCACTAAAGCAGTTGTGTTTCTAGGTGTTGGTTGCATTTGGTAGCAGTTTTGATTTAAACTATTTGAAGAAAATCCAGTTCTAGGAATTAATGACACTTCATATTATAGATTGGTGGCATTTGTGAGCCTAGAGCAGGTGTCAGCAAACTTTTTTCTTTAGTAGCCAAATAGTAAAGACTTTAGGCTTTGCAGGCAAGAGGTCTCTGTTGTAATTACTGAACTCTGCTATTATAGCAAAAAACAGCTATAGACAATGTGTAATTAAATAGGCATGGTTGTGTTCCAATAAAATTTCATTTACAAAAGCGTATATTAGGCCTACAGGACATAGTTTGCCTGGTCTTTTGGTCTGGAAGCTGGTAAAACTTATCCTGGAAGTCAGTGATACTAGCCATATCTTGACACTTTGTGGCACTTGATAATAATTTAATGGCACATACGATTACAGGTTTGGGTGTGTTGGGGCACTTTGTAGAATCAACACATGGTGGAGGCTTCTTATCACTGGGTGAGACTTATGATTCTAGACCTTGATGGCACTTAAGTTTTTATGCTTGGTGATCCTTGTGTCCTTGAGTGCTGGTAGCATTTATAGTTCTAGGGGGTGGTGATTTATATCATTAAGGGTCATTTGCCAATCCTAAAATCATAGCCCTGGGCCCATAGTAAACATTCAGAGAATGTTTGTTGAATGAATAAATGATCACTGCTTGGTTCTCCAAGAGGTGCTAAAAATTACCCCTCTAATATTTACTAATTTCTACATTCCATGTTTTGTATTCAATAACCTACAACCTAATTTGGAAAGAATGAGAGAATTCGGCCAACAAGTGGTTTGGGTTTTCATTAATTCATACTTTCAGTCACTGTGCCAGCAAATATTAATTGAGAGTCTACTTATGCATAAAGTATAGAATTCCTTCTAACTAATCATGTCAAATATCATATCTAAGTGTCTGGGTTCACCAGCTTTATAAATATCTCTTATTGAAGCTTGGTGTATCTTCCAAAGGAATGGAGATGCTATTATATAGAAATCCTACTGTTTTATCTTAAATAAATAAACAGGATTGTATCCCTCTTTTGCACCACTCTGAGAATGTGCTACACTGAATTTAGAAAACTCCAATTTTACAAATACAAGTAAAAAATAATGAGGACAAAGTTAGGTCTACCTGTTGACTCAAGAACATGATTGACAATAAAATATCACTTCACAAACACACACACACAAGTTAGTTATGTTTAATGGATTTGTTTGTTTTTTTAATAAAATAACTAAGGCCAGGTGCACTGGCTCATGCCTGTAATCCCAGCACTTTGGGAGGCTGAGGCGGGAGGATTCCTTGAGGCTGAGAATTTTAGGCTGAAATGAGCTATGATCGCTCCACTGCACCCCAGCCTGGGCCAGGGAGTGAGACTCTGTGAAAGAAAGAAAGAAAGAAAGAAAGAAAGAAAGAAAGAAAGAAAGAAAGAAAGAAAGAAAGAAAGAAAGAAAGAAAGAAAGAAAGAAAGAAAGAAAGAAAGAAAGAAAGAAAGAAAGAAAGAAGGAAAGAAGGAAGAGAGAGAGAGAGAGAAAGAAAGAAAGAAAGAAAGAAAGAAAGAAAGAAGAAAGAAAGAAAGAAAGAAAGAAAGAAAGAAAGAAAGAGAAGAGAAAGAAAGAAAGAAAGAAAGAAAGAAAGAAAGGAAGAAAGAAAGGAAGAAAGAAAGAAAGAAAGAAAGAAAGAGAAAGAAAGAGGAAGGAAGGAAGGAAGGAAGGAAGGAAGGAAGGAAGGAAGGAAGGAAGGAGAAGGAAAGAAAGAAAGAAAGAAAGAGAGAGAGAGAGAGAGAAGGAAAAAAAGAAAGAAAAGAAAAGAAAACTAAGATAAGTGCAAACGTTTCTGCAGAAAAAGGAAATTGCAGAAGAGAAAAGATGGTGGAGTGGTGGTGACCTCCCGGATTCATGCTCCTGGAGAGGAAGGCATGGATCTCAGTCTGCCACAAAGCTAGAGGATCGCTCCCCCACAAGAACAGCGGTGTGAATCCACAGAGAATCAGCGTGGGACACAGAGAGCAAGAAAAGACTGAGGTGAACGGGAAATCAGATCGTGAAAATCTGGAGAGTGCGGGACGGACAATAGAGAGGGGAGCGTGAGACGGTTGGACCCGCCTCACCAGCGAGTGAGGTGGGTTCAGCCCCACAGGAAAGCGGCCTGTTTCCCCACTGACCTCCACACCCACTCAATTAGGGATCTGCCTGAAGCTGGTACAGAATCACCAAGGGAGACGTGGGGCTCTGTGGAGAGGAGACAATAGTAGCAGGCATTTTGGACCCCGGAGCCCTGTGGGTGAACTGCATGCAACCCGTGGGAGAGGGTTCGTGTGGGGCTGCAGCGCCGAGCTGTCTCCTTTACGCGGGTGGCTGGGCTCCTGCAATCCCCGGCTCCTCCGGCGCCTGCTGGACCCTGAACATTCGCCCCTAGCGCCAGCGATCAGCAGGCGCGCGGGCAGCCGCCATTGTCAGGGTACGCAGCCTAGCCACTGCGGAGCGACTGGGAACCGGGCGGCTCCCTGGGCAACTCCCTCCCCTAGTCCGTGGACCCCCACTAGGAGCTCTGCCTTTGCGTGAACACTGAGGGCTTCCCCAGTCAGGAGGGAGCAGAGGGTGTACCTTGCGGACATTGGGGCGGGCGGACCATCGCCCCTGGGAGCTGCAGCAGCTGGGACGCTGGGCAAACAGACCCCCCCCAGATGCTGTCTTTCGTGCAGAGAGAAGCAGAAACCACCTCGGGAGAGGAAGAGGCAAGGAAAACGTTGCTTTCCGTCTGCAATTAGAATAGCCCAATGACTGGACTCTCAAACCGGTTTCGGGTCAAATTAATTCTCTAGGGCTGGACCCAAGAGGAGCAGCCCCCCAAATGAGGTAGCAAAATCCTGAACAACACGTGAAGGGCTCCCCCTAGTGACAGAGGAGGCAGCTTACCTGGGCTGCTGCACAGCCCAAGATCAGCGCACACAGCATGCCTCTATCCAGGCTAAAGCCGAAAGAAGGGACCTAGCAATTGATCCAGATGGGAAGGGCTCAGCGAAAGAACTCTGGGAGTATAAAGAATCAAGCTGAAACCTTGCCCTCAAGGAAGATTACTAGTTCTCTACCAATTGACACAAACCAGATTCAAAATAGCAACATGTCACAGGAAGAATTTCAAACATGGATCATAAATAAGCTGATTATTATGCAAGAAAAAATGGATAACCAACACAAAGAAACCACAAAAAGTATCCAGGACTTGGAAGAAAAATTCACTAAAGAAATCGAAATATTGAAGAAAAGTCAAACTGAACTCCTGGAAATGAAGAATTTATTCAGGGAGCTACAAAACACAATGGAAAGTCTCAAGAGCAGGGTAGATCAAACAGAAGAAAGAATCTCAGAGAACGAAGATAACACTTTTCAATTAAGTAAGTCAGTCACAGAGATGGAGCAAAGACATAAGAGAAAAGACCACAGTCTACAAGAAATGTGGGATTATGTGAAGAAGCCTAACGTGAGAGTTATCAGCATTCCTGAGGGTGAAGAAGACAATAAGCAAGGGTTGGATAAGCTATTTGAAGATATAATTGAGTAAAATTTCCCAGGCCTTGCCAAAACTCTAGATATACAGGTTCAAGAAGCTCAAAGAACCCCTGGGAGATTCATACCAAATAGGAAGACACCATGTCATGCACTTATCAGACTGACCAAAATATCCACTAAAGAGGCCCTTCTTCGAGCTGTAAGGAGAAAGAAACAAGTAACATACAAAGGAAAATCCATTCGAATCACGCCAGATTTCTCAACTGAAACCTTACAAGTAAGAAGAGACTGGGGCCCCATTCTCACTCTTCCGAAACAGAATAATGCCCAGCCTAGAATCTTATAGCCAGCTAAGCTCAGCTTTATATATGAAGGTGAAATTAAGACATTCTCAGATAAACAAAAACTCAGAGAATTCACCAAGACAAGACCAGCTCTCCAAGAAGTATTCAAAACAGAGTTACACATGGACCAGCACAAGAAAGACCCACAAACATAAAACTACTCAAGAGAAGATAAAAACCCAGTTATCACAATGGCTCAAATGAGAAAACAGAATAATGAAACTCAACCCAACATGAGGAACAGAAATCAGTCTCACTTATCAGTTCTCTCATTAAATGTGAATGGATTGAATTCCCCACTCAAGAGATATAGACTGGCCCAATGGTTAAAAAAATACAAGCCAAGTATCTGCTGTCTTCAGGAAACTCATCTAACCTGCAAGGATGCATTTAAACTGAAAATAAAAGGGTGAAAATTGATATTTCAAGCAAATGGAAGCCAAAAGAAAGCTGGCATGGTGGTTTTAATCTCCAATAACTTAGTTTTTAAATCAACAAAAATAATGAAAGACAAAGATGGTTACTATATACTGGTGAACGGTACAATTCAACAAGAAGACATAACTATAATTAATATATATGCACCCAACTTAGGTGCACCCAGATTCATAAAGGAAACCCTACTTGTTCTGAACAAAATGATAGATAACACCACTTTAATAGTCGGAGACTTTAACACACTGCTGACAGTACAGGACAGATCCTCCAAACAAAAAATAAACAAAGAAATAATGGACTTAAATTGAATGCTAGAATAAAAGGGCCTGACTGACATCTATAGGACATTCTACCCAAAATCCACTGAATATACTTTCTTCTCATCAGCTCATGGGACATTCTCCAAGACTGACCATATCCTAGGACATAAAGCTTGTCTTTAAAAAATTTAAAAAAATAGAAATTATACCATGCATCTTCTCAGATCACAGCAGAATAAAAGTAATAATGAACCCTAACAGAAATTCTCATTCCTACTCAAAGTCATGGAAGCTAAACAACCTTCTCCTGAACGATTATTTTATAAATGAAGAAATCAAGACAGAAATCAAAAGATTCTTTGAATTAAATGACAAAGGAGACACAACTTATCAAAATCTGTGGGACACAGCTAAAGCAGTCCTGAGAGGAAAATTTGTTTCCATAAATGCTTATATCAAAAAGACAGAAAACGTACAAATAGACAATCTAATGAATAGACTCAAAGAGCTAAAGAAGGAAGAACAGACCGACCCCAAACTCAGCAGAAGGAGAGAAATTATTAAGATCAAATCAGAACTAAATGAAAAGGACAACAAAAAACCATAAGGGAGATTAATAAAACAAAAAGTTGGTTCTTTGAAAAAATAAACAAGATTGACACACCTCTGGCTAGACTAACCAAGAGCAGAAAAGAAAAAACTCTAATAACCTCCATCAGGAACATGAAAGGAGAAATCACGACCGATGCCACAGAGATACATGATATCATCTATGAATTCTACAAAAATCTTTACACACACAAATTGGAAAATGAGGAGGAAATTGACAAATTTTTAGAAACACACAGCCTTCCCAGGCTCAACCAGGAAGAAATAGAATTCCTGAATAGACCAATCTCTAGATCTGAAATCGAAACAGCAATAAAAAACCTTCCCAAAAAGAAAAGCCCTGGACCAGATGGGTTCACACCTGAATTTTACCACACCTACAAAGAAGAACTGGTGCCCATCCTACATAAACTATTCTCCAATATCGAGAAGGATGGAATTCTCCCCAACACATTTTACCAAGCCAACATAAATTTTGATACCAAAACCAGGAAAGGATGCAACAAAAAAAGAAAACTACAGCAATATCCCTTATAGATATAGATGCAAAAATTCTCAATAAAATCCTAGCAAATTGAATCCAAGTGCTTATCAAAAAAATCATCTATCACAACCAAGTGGGCTTCATCTCAGAGATGCAGGGATGGTTTAACATACGCAAATCTATAAATGTAATTCACCACACAAATAGAAGCAAAAATAAAGATCATATGATCCTCTCAATAGATGCAGAAAAAGCATTTGACAAAATTCAACACCCTTTTATGATAAGAACACTTAACAAAATAGTCATAGACGGGGCCTATCTAAAAATGATACAAGCCATATATGACAAACCCACAGCCAACATCATACTGAATGGGGAAAAATTGAAAGCATTTCCGCTTTGAACTGGAACCAGACAAGGCTGCCCACTGTCCCCATTACTTTTCAACATAGTATTGGAAGTCCTTGCGAGAGCTATCAGGCAAGAGAGCAGAATCAAGGGAGTCCAAATAGGGAAAGAAGAGATCAAACTCTCACTCTTTGCTGATGATATGATGTTATATCTAGAAAATCCCAAGGATTCAACCAAGAGACTCCTGGAATTGATCAATGAATTCAGTAAAGTCTAAGGATACAAAACCAATACACACAAATCAGAGGCATTCATATATGCCAATAACGGTCAAACAGAGAACCAAATTAAGGACTCAATACCCTTCAAAATTGCAACAAAGAAAATAAAATACCTAGGAATATATTTAGCTAAAGAGGTAAAGGACCTCTATAGGGAGAACTATGAAACACTGAGGAAGGAAATCGCAGAACATGTAAATAGGTGGAAAACCATACCATGCTCGTGGATCGGAAGAATCAACATTGTTAAAATGTCTATACTACCCAAAGTTATCTACAGATTCAATGCAATCCCTATTAAATTACCAACATAATTTTTCACAGATATAGAAAGAATAATTTTACGCTTTGTATGGACCAGAGAAGACCCCATTTAGCAAAGGCAATTTTAAGCAACAAAAACAAAATGGAAGGTATTAATTTGCCACACTTCAAACTATACTACAAAGCCGTGATTATTAAAACTGCTTGGTATTGGCACAAGTGCAGGGACACAGACCAGTGGAACAGAACAGAAAATCCAAATATAAAACCATCCTCATATAGCCATCTAATCTTTGATAAAGCAGACAAAAACATACTCTGGGTAAAAGATTCCTTATTTAATAAATGGTGCTGGGAAAACTGGATAGCCACATGTAGAAGACTAAAACAGGACCCACAGCTTTCACCTCTCACAAAAATCAAATCATGGTGGATAACAGACTTAAACCTTAGATGGGAAACTATTAGAATTCTAGAAGAAAATGTAGGAAAGACTCTTACAGACATTGGCCTAGGAAAAGAATTTGTGAAGAAGACCCCTAAGGCAATCACAGCAACAACAAAAATAAATAAATGGGACCTGATCAAATTAAAAAGCTTCTGCACAGCCAAAGAAACAGTCAGGAAAATAAACAGACAGCCTACAGAATGGGAAAAAATTTTCGCATACTACACATCAGATTAAGGACTGATAACAAGAATCTATTTAGAACTCAGGAAAATCAGTAAGAAAAAATCAAACAACTGTATCAAAAAGTGGGCAAAGGACATGAATAGAAATTTTTCAAAAGAAGATATAAAAATGGCTAACAAACATATGAAAAATGTTCAACATCTCTAATCATCAGGCAAATGCAAATCAAAACCATAACGAGATACCACTTAGCTCCAGTGAGAATGGCCTTTATCAAAAAGTCCCAAAATAATACATGTTGGCATGGATGTGGAGAGACAGGAACACTCATACACTGCTGGTGGGACTGTAAACTAGTGCAACCCCTGTGGAAAACAATATGGAGATACCTTAAACAGATTCAAGTAGACCTACCATTCCATCCAGCAATCCCATTATTGGGCATCTACCCAGAAGAACAAAAGTCATTCTATAAAAAAGACACCTGCACTTGAATGTTTATAGCAGCACAATTCACAATTGCAAAGATGTGGAAACAACCCAAATGCCCATCAATTCATGAATGGATTAGCAAAATGTGGTATATGTATACCATGGAATATTACTCAGCTATAAGAAATAACGGTGATATGGCATCTCTTTGGTTCTCCTGGAGAGAGTTGGAACCCATTCTATTAAGTGAAGTATCCCAAGAATGGAAAAGTAAGCACCACGTGTACTCACCAGCAAACTGGTTTCCCTGATCATCACCTAAGTGCACATTTAGGAATAACACCAATTGGGTATCGGACAGAGGTGGGGGCTGGGGGGAAGGGATGGGTGTATACCTACTTGATGAGTGCGATGTGCACCGTCTGGGGAATGGACACGCTTGAAGTTCTGATGGGGTGGGGGGGGATGGGGTGGGGAGAGGGGATGGGTGCATACCTACGTGATGAGTGCGATGAGCACTGTCTAGGGAATGGACACGCTTGAAGCTCAGACTTGGGGAGATGGGGGGGTATGGGCAATGTGTATAACCTGAATTTTTGTGCCCCTATAATGAGTTGAAATAAATAATAAATAAATAAATATAATTCTAACGTAGCTATCGCAGCATTTCCTTTAAGCACCTGTCTTAACCTTCTGTTCTTGTTTCCTACTCCTTTCCACACATACACACATAATCCTTTACCTTTTAAAAGATCATAAAGATTGTCATGACATTAGAAATTCTTTTCCTCACACATATTCTGTCATTTGCTGCAATAATGAAATTCTCATTTTGACCATAAATGCCTATTAGTTCTCCTAATACATGAAGAAAATAGATTGCGTAGCAACAGTACGGTAGGTAGAAAATAGAGTTCAAAATAGCAGAGTTCAACTGCTGAATTTCTACACCTGATTTATAGCTTGCTAATTAAGTTGCTATTATTAGTTTTTTTGACATCATTAGACTTTAGACAACAACTAAATAAGAGATTTTTTGCAAGATGAGAGAACTGTGTATAACTAGTGATATGATTGTTTACAGAAGTAAGCCTGAACATTTTTAAATTTAAAAACCTTAAATAGGCCCTGCTTTAAGAAAATACAATAATGTATACTATGACAAATGTACATTATTCTTCTAACATAGTATGAATTATTTAGTTTCTTTTCTGAAATAAAATGCAGGAAAGTCTTGTGTGTCTTGGTTTAGTGATGGCTTCATTTGTATCTCAATTTTTATCAGTACCAAAAGAATCCATTACATGAACAGGTTTGTAAGATAATTTCTGTATATTTCTATATTTCAACATTCTGGTATGCATGTTGGGACTTAAGTCATGAATTGTGGAGAATAAGAAGCAGTGTATTATAGTAACAACATTTGTATCTAACAAATAATTGCAGTATCAAACAAATCTTTTCTATGAACTTGGTGATTTGTTTTGCTGTTCGTCACTTGTAGTAGATCCTTGATTTGACTCTCCTGTATTCATGGTTTCCCCATCTGCACTTTCTAACATTTCTTCATCTTCCTCATCATCATGTAGGTCTTGCTAATTTAATATTCAGACTTTCATTGTAGTGAAGCTTTGTTTTCATTTTAAACTGTTGCTTTATCTCCTCGCCCTCCAGGTGAGAGGTCGCTGTCGTCCTCTCCCCTGCTTTCTTGTTCCGGAACCTGATGCTTTGGCTACCAGCCCTCAACCCCAGTGCTGTTCTCAGCTAAGACATCTGGAATTCTGGCTTCAGCGGTTTCTGAATCACTGCGTGCACCTTCATCATCACCTCTCACACCATGGTAAGGAGTGCTTGGTTCATCTATCTTCATTAAACCACAGTGTGTCTGCTGGACAATAGGTCACCAGGTTGTTCATTTCATCCCACTTCTGCAATCCATTATTATAAAGTTACTCAATGTAACCTCTGCCTTCAATGCTGCCTCCCTAACTCAATGTATCAAGTGATTATTTGTCTAAATTAAAAACTTCTAATATCAATTCCCAAATCTACCATTTCAATTTATAAAACACACAAGTTTCCATGCCTCACAGATTTCATTTTCCATATTTGTCTAATGTTAATATTGTTCACAAGCCTCAACTCTTTGTAAATTGTTTTACTTACATATTAATTAAATGATGAGTATATAAACTTAAAAAAAAAAAAAAGAAAAGGGAAATTGCAAGCGCCACTGAAAAGCCATATTAACTTACAAGGCTTTGGCACCATCGTGTGGCCATTTAGATTTATTTTCTATTTTCCAGGATTGTTGAGATATGATTGACAAAAGCAGTATATATTTAAGGTGTACAATGTGATGTTTTGACATACATATACATTGTGATTTGATTACAACCAAGCTAACTAATATATCCATCCCCTCACATAGTAATCATTCTGTTTGTGTGTATGGCAAGAACACCTAAGATCTACTCTCTAGGCTAATTTCAAGGATACGATACATAATTATTAACTATAGTCACTGTGCTGTGCTTTAAGTCTCCAGAATTCATTTACCTTATAACTGAAACTTTATATCCTTTAACCAATATCTCCCCATTTCCCCCAAACCCCAGCCTGCTATTTTCTATTTCTATGAGTTCAACTTTTTTGGATTCTACATATAAGTGAGATCATGCAGTATTAATCTTTCTGTTTGTCTTATTTCATATGGCATCATGTCCTCCAGGTTCATCCATATCATCACAAATGGCAAGATTTCCTTCATTTTAAAGGCTGAATATTATTCCTGTGTGTGTGTGTGTTTGTGTATGTGTGCATCACATTTTCTTCATTCATTCACCAATGGACTCTTGGTTACTGTGAATAAATGCTACATAAATATATCTCTTTGAGATAGTGATTTTATGTCCTTTGGAGATTTTATATATATATATATATATATATATATATATATATATATATATATATATATATATCTCCAGCAGTGGGATTGATAGATCATATGGAAGTTTTGTTTTTAATTTTTTTGAGGTATCTTCATACTGTTTTCTATAATAGCTATACCACTTTACATTCCCTCCAACAGTGTGCAAGAGTTCCCTTTTCTCCCCATCCCTGCCAACACTGTTTGTCTTTTGACTGACTCTTTGGTAATAATCATCCTAACAGGTGTGAGGTAATATTTCATTGGGGTTTTGATTTGCATTTCCTTGATGATTAGTGATGTTGCCCCTTTTCATATACCTCTTGGCCACTTATATATCTTCTTTGAAAACATATCTATTTAGGTTATTTGCCAATTTTTTAATTAGGTTATTTGTAATTTTGCTATTGAGTTGTATAGGTTTCTTACATATTTTGGCTATTAACCCCTTATAGAATATATGGTTTGCAAATATTTTCACCCATTCCATGAGTTGTCTGTTGATTTTGATGACTGTTACATTTAATATGCAGAGCTTTTTAGTTTGACATAGTCACTGTGCTTTTGTTACCCATGGTTTTGGTGTCCTATTCAAAAAGGCTTTACTCAGACCAACGTCAAGAACTTTTCCCCTATGTTTTCCTCTTTTAGTTTCACAGTTTCAGGTCTTATGGTTAAGTCTTTAATCCATTTTGAGTTTATTTTTGTGCATGGTATAAGAAAAAGGTCCAATTTCATTCTTTTGCATGTGGATATTCAGTTTTCCCAAATGTATTTATGGAAGAAACTTTGTTTCCCTCATTGTGTATTCTTAACACCTTTGTCAAAGACTAGTTGACTGTACATGCATGGGTTTATTTCTGGGCCTTCTATGCTTTTCCATTGGTTTATGTGTTTGTTTTTATAGCAGTGTCATACTGTTTGATTTACTATAACTTTGTAATGTAATTTGAAATCAGTAAATGTGATGCCTCCAGCTTTGTTCTTCTTTTTCAAGATTGCTTTAGCTGTTCAGGGTCTTTGGGTCCCCTACAAATTTTAGAATTGTTTTTCTATCTCTATAAGAAATGCCATTGGAATTTTCGATAGGGATTGCACTGAATTTGTAGATCACTTTGGATAGTATGAATATTTTTTCCCTATCACACTCAACTTTTATTTCAATTATAAATTTGCATATTTAAATTACAAATAAAATATTTTGCATAATTCAGTATGAATTTATCTATTCTACTTTTTTAAAAAAGTATATTTTAACAGAGTTAGGGGTACAAATGGTTTTGGGTTACATAGATGAATTGCATAGTGGTGATGTCCAGGTTATTAGTGTAACTGTCACCCGAATACTGTACATTGCACCCAATAAGTAGTTTCTCTTCCCTCAACCCCCCTCACCCTTCCCCCTTCTGTGTCTCCAGTGTCTCTCATACCACTCTGTGTCCCCTTGTGTACCCATAGCTTAGCTCCCACTTATCAGTGAGAAAATGTGGTATTTGGTTTTCCATTTCTGTGTTACTTCACTTAGGATAATGACCTCCATTTCCATACAAGTTGCTGCAAAAGACATTATTTCATCCTTTTTATGGCTGAATAGTATTCCATAATGCATATATACACCACATTTTATCTACTCATTAGTTGATGGGCACTTAGGTTGATTTCCTATCTTTGCAATTGTGAATTGTGCTGCAGTAAACATATTAGTGCAGGTGTCTTGGTTTATAGGGGACCCAAAAGACCCTGAACAGCTAAAGCAACCTCAAAAAAGAACAAAGTTGGAGGCATCACATTTCCTGATTTCAAATTATATTACAAAGCTATAGTAAACAAAACAGTATTATACTGCTATAAAAACAGACACATAAACCAATGATATAATGATATAATGAGTTATTTTCCTTTGGATAGATGACAATAGTGGGGTTGCTGGATTGAATGGTAGATCTACTTTTAGTTCTTTGAGAAGTGTCCATACTGTTTTCCATACAGGTTGTACTAATCTATATTCCCATCAACAGTGTATAAGCACTCTCTTTTCACTGCATCCATGCCAGTATCTATTGTTCTTTGACTTTTTAATAATTGCCATTCCGATGGAATAGGGTGACATCTTATTATTATTTTAATTTGCATTTCCCTGAGGATTAGTTTGAACATTTCCCTGAGGATGTTGAACATTTTTCATATGTTTACTGGTCATTTGCACATCTTTTTTTGAAAAATGTCTGTTCACGTCATTTGCCCACTTTTTAACAGGATTATTTGTTTTTTCTTGCTGATTTGTTTGAGTTCCTTGTAGATTCTGGATACTACTCCTTTGTCAGGTGTATAGTTTGCAAATATTTTTAAATCAAGAGCTCAATCTCATTTATAATAGCTGCAAAAAAGAGAGAAATACCTAAGAACATACCTAGCCTAGGAGGTGAAAGATCTCTATAAGGAGAACTACAAAGCACTGATGAAAGAAATCATAGAAGACACAAGCAAATGGAAAAACATTCCATCCTCATGGCTTGGAAGAATCAGTATTGTGAAAATGACCATACTGCCCAAAGCAACCTATATATTCAATACAATTCCTATCAAAATACCATCATTTTTAACAGAATTAGAAAAAAATAATCCCAAAATTCATATGAAACCAAAAAAGAGCGCAAATAGCCAATGCAACTATAAGCAAAACTAACAAAGCCGGAGGCATCACATTATCCAACTTCAGGCCAGGTGCAGTGGCTCATGCCTGTAATCCTAGCACTCTGGGAGGCCGAGGTGGGCAGGTCTTTTGAGCTCAGGAGTTCGAGACCAGCCTGAGCAAGAGCAAGACCCCATCTCTACTAAAAATAGAAAGAAATTATATGGACAACTATATATATATATATAAAGTTAGTCGGGCATGGTGGTGCATGCCTGTAGTCCCAGCTACTCAAGAGGCTGAGGCAGAAGGATTGCTTGAGCCCAGGAGTTTGAGGTTGCTATGAGCTAGGCTAATGCCATGGCACCCTAGCCTGGGCAACAGAGTGAGACTCTGTCTCAAAAAAATAAAAAATATATATATATACATCCAATTTCAAATTATACTACAAGGCAATAGTAACTAAAAACGGCATTGTACTGGTATAAAAATAGGCACATAGATAAATGGAACTGAACAAAGAACCCAGAAATATAGCCAAATGCCTACAACAAACTGATCTTTGACAAACCAGACAGAAACATCCACTGGGGAAAGGACAGCCTATTCAAGATATAGTACTGGGAAACTTGGATAGCCACATGCAGAAGAATGAAACTGGATTCCTATCTCTCATCATATACAAAAATTAAAATGAGATGGATCAAAGACTTAAATTTAAGATCTGAAACAATAAAAATTCTAAAATTCACCACTATACCTAGGAAAACTCTTCTGGACATTGGCCTAGGCAAGGGATTTATGACTAAGACTCCAAAAGTAAATGCAACAAAATGAATAAATAAATAGAACTTAATTAAACTAAAAAGCTTCTGCACAGCAAAAGTATAGACGTTCTGATAATATTAATTCTTCTAATCCAAGAACACAAGATATCTTTCCATTTATTTGTGTCTTCTTCAATTTCTTTCATCAATGTTTTATAGTTTTGAGTGTATGGATCTTTCACTTTCTTAGTTAAATTTATTCCTAAGCATTTTTTATGCTATGGTAAATGAAATTGTTTCCTTAATTTTTTTTTGGAAGGTTTGTGGTTAGTGTACAGAAGCACAATTGATTTTTATATGTTGATTTTGGTTTTTTGTTGTTGTTGTTTAATGCCAATTTTAAATACAGTTTTATTTAAGACATTGCATTTTCCACTTACAATACAGTGCTTATGAAGTACAATGTTACTTCCTTCCCCTGTGCACACGTTCCATATTCAAGTATTGAGAATGCCCAGTAATTTACTATAGCAGCTCAACTTCAAAGTTGCCACATAATTTGCTACAAATTTGGATCCTTCAATGTTTTACTGTGTGGAACAATGTTACATCTATTCTTGGGTTGGTTTAATCAACCGCTTCAATGGTGAAGCCTGAGGAAGCACCACCAGAAGGAGGAGCTCTGCCACCAGGGAAACTCCCAGGCATTCATCCTGGCATGCCTCCTGCACTCTGGTACAGCTTGGTAATGATGGGGCTGCAGATTTTCTCCAGCTCCTTCTGCTGATGTTCAAATTCTTCCTTCTCTGCGGTCTGATCTTATCAAACCAGTTGGTAATTTCATTATGCTCGTCAAGAACCTTCTGTTTGTCCTCATCGTTGATCATGCCTTGAAGTTTCTCATCTTCAACAGTTGCTTTCGTGTTGAATGCATAGGAAGAACGAAGAATTCAAGTGAATTCTTTGATGACACTTTGTCCCTCTGCTTCTTATCTTCATCTTTGTATTTCTCAGCTTCTTGGACCATACATTCAATGTCTTCCTTGCTCAAATGCCCCTTGTCATTAGTAATGGTAATCTTACTCTTTTTTCCTGTGCTCTTATCCACAGCAGAGACATTGAGAAGGCCATTGGCATCAATATTGAAAGTGACTTCAATCTGAGGAACACTGTGAGGGTCAGGGCATTTGCCTGTGAGTTCAAACTTGCCACCAGTTGTTATCCTTGGTCATGGCATGCTCACCTTCATAACCTGAATGAGCATGCCACGCTGGTTCTCGGAGTAGGCAGTGAGGGTCTGTGTCTGCTTGGTAGAAGTGGTAGTATTGTGCTTAATGAGTACAGTCATAACTCCACCAGCAGTTTCAATACCAAGAGAAAGGAGTGACATCCAAGAGTAGCAAATCTTGAACATTCTCAGATTTGTCTCCAGACAGGATGGACACCTGGATAGCTACACCATAAGCAACAACCTCATCAGGGTGGATGCTCTTATTCAGTTCCTTTCCACTGAAGAAGTCTTGTAGAAGCTTTTGAATCTTGGGAATACTAGTAGAACCACCGATCAGGATGATATCATGAATCTGTGACTTGCCTACTTTGGCATCTGAAAGTGCTTTCTCTGCAGGGTCCAGGGTGCCACGGAACAGATCAGCATTCAGTTCTTCAAACTGGACGTGGGTAATGGAGGTATAGAAGTTGATTCCTTCATAAAGGGAATCAATCTCAACACTGGCCTGGGTGCTGGAAGATAGAGCATACTTAGCTCGTTCACAAGCAGAATGGAGGTGTCAGACAGCTCTTTCTTACTGATATCCTTCTTATGCTTGTGCTTGAACTTGGCAAGAAAATGGTTGACCATTTGGGTGTCAAAGTCTTCTCCACCTAAGTGGTTATCTCCAGCTGTAGATTTGACCTCAAAGATTCCATCCTCAATAGTGAGGATTGACACATCAAAAGCGGCACCTCCTAGGTCAAATACCAGCACATTTCTTTCAGCTCCAATCTTTTTGTCTAAGCCATAAGCAATATCATCAGCAGCTGGCTCATTTATATTCCTAAAAACATTGAGACCAGCAATGGTTCCAGCATCTTTGGTAGCCTGATGCTTAGAGTCATTAAAGCAAGCTGGCACTGTGACCACAGCATTGGTAACAGTCTTTCCAAAATAGGCTTCTGAGATTTCCTTTGTCTTTGTCAGACCATAAACGACACCTCCTCTGGATAGGAACTTTTCATCTCTCCCTTGTATTCTACTTAGACCCTGGGATTGCCTGCATCATTCACCACCATGAAGGGTCAGTGCTTCATATCAGACTGGACAACAGCATCATCAAATCTTCATCCAATCAGATGTTTGGCACCAAAAACTGTGTTGGTGGGGTTCATTGGAACTTGACTCTTCGCAGCATCACCTATCAATCATTCAGTATTAGTAAAGGCAACAGAGCTTGGAGAGGTTCGGTTTCCTTGATCATTGGGAATTATCTCTACTTTTCCATGCCGGAAGACACCCACACAAGAGAAGATGGTGCCAAGACCACCTAGTCTTAGGTGGTCCCTTAGACATGATCACTTACTTGTAGACCAGCTCGGCTTGCAAAGACCACACACAAAACCCAGGAGCTGCTGCCACATTCAATGAGACCTATACATTGATTTTGTATCCTGCAACTTAACTAAATTTGTTTACCAGTTCTAACAGTTTTTTGGTGGAGTCTTTAGGGTTTTCTATATATAGGATCATGTCATCTATGAACAGAGACAATTTAACTTCTTCCTTTCCAGTTGGATGACTTTTATTCTTTTCTTTTTTTTTTTTTTTATTTCAGCTCATCATGGGGGTACGTAAGTTCAGGTTATATACATTGTCTATGTCCCGCCCATCCCCCTGAGTCAGAGCCTCAAGCGTGTCCATTCTCCAGACAGTGCGCCTGGCACTCACCATGTAGTCATACCTCCATCCCCTCCCCCCCTCCACCTCCCCGAGTCAGCACCTTCAAGCATGACCATTCCCCAGAGGGTGTGCAACCCACTCATCATGTAGGCATACACTCATCCCCTCCCCCCACCCCCATCTCAGTCTGATATCCAATTGGTATCCTTCCCCGATGTGCATTTAGGTGATGATCAGGGAAACCAGTTTTCTGGTGAGTACATGTGATGCTTGGTTTTCCATTCTTTGGATACTTCACTTAATATAATGGGTTCCAGCTCTCTCCAGGAGAACCAAAGAGATGTCATATCATCATTATTTCTTATAGCTGAGTAGTACTCCATGGTATACATATACCACAGTTTACTAATCCATTCGTGGATTGGTGGGCACTTGGGTTGTTTCCACATCAATGCAAACTAGTGCAACCCCTATGGAAAGCAATATGGAGATACCTTAAACAGATTCAAGTAGACCTACCATTTGATCCAGCAATCCCATTATTGGGCATATGCCCAGTCATTCTTTGACTTTTATTCTTTTCCTTGTCTAATTGCTTTGGCTAGAACTTCCAGTGCTATGTTGAATAGAAGTGGAGAGAGTGGGCATCCTTGTCTTGTTCCTGATCTTAGAGAAAAAGTTTTCAGTTTTTAACCATTAAGCATGATGTTAGCTGTGGGCTTTTCATATATGGTCTTTATTGTGTTGAGGTAGGTTCCTTCTAAACCTATTTTGTTGAGAGTGTTTATTGTGAATAGATGGTGAATTTTGTCAACAGCTTTTTCTGTTGAGATGATCATTTGGTTTTTGTTCTTCATTCTGTTAACGGGGTGTATCACATTGATTGATTTGTGTATATTGAACTATCCTTGCATCCCAGGAATAAATCCTACTTGATCCAGTCTACTGTTGAAGCTCTCTATTGCATGTTTTATTTCATTTATTGTATTCTTCACCTCCAGATTTCTGTTTGTTTCTTTTTTGTGCTTTCTATCTCTTTGTTCAACCTCTCATTTTGTTCATGTATTGTTGTCCTGAGACATTAAGTTGTCTGTCTGTTCTCTTGTAGCTCACTGTGCTTCTTTGAGATAATTATTTTAAATTCTTTGTCAGGAAATTTATAGATCTCCATTTCCTATTAGTTGGTTACTGGAGCTTTATTAATTTCCCTTGCTGCTGTCATTGTTTGCCTAGCTCTTCACAATTCATGTAGCTTTGTACTGATGTCTGCTCATTTGAAGGAGCAAACACTTCTTCCTGTCTTTATTGACTGCTTTTAGCAGGTAAATACCTTCTGCCTCATTCTCAGACTGATGGAACTGCCCTTTGGGTCACTGCCAAGAGGGGCTCAAGCTGGCTCACATGGTTGTTGCCTGGTCTGCAATTGGCTCCATAGTTGACAGATGTATTACCAGAAGTGTGGGCAAGTATGGGTCCTGCCAGATCACCAGAGGGTTAAAACCACCTCCAGTACCATGGTCAAACAAGGCTGGAGTCTGGTCATGGGGCTGCTTCTTATGTCTGCAGTTGAGTCTGCTGACAGTTGGCCTGCTACTAGAGAACACTTGCTATGGGTATGATTCCCACCAGGTCCCTGGTTGGATCCCTGAGCAGGTAGGACTTCCTCAGGTACTGTGGTAGAGCAGAGCTGGAGCCAGTTAACAGTGCTGCTACAGGGTATGCAGTCAGGTCCAAGGCCAGTGGGCCTATCACTGGGGTCTTGGAAGGGCATGTCTGCTACTCTGAGCAGGCAAGATTTTTCTGGGGCCACAACAGAATGCGACTGGAACTGAGTTTCAGAGCTGCTTTTGGGTCCACAGCCAGGAATGACTTCAGGGTCCACAGCAGGGACTGAGGGCAACAGACCTGATATTAGGGGCATGGACAGATATTACTGGGTTCCTAGGTGAGAAAAATGGAGATAAGGGCACTTGAGAGACCATAGTAAGAACCCTATAACCAGGGGCATAGACAGCATGTCTCTTGCAAGATCCTTCTGCAGATAGGACTGACTCCAGACTGGTGGTAGAGAAGGGCTGGAGCCAGGTCACGGGGCCATTTCAGTACCCAGGTCCACAGCCAGTGGGCTTGTTGCCAGGGGCAAGAACTGCTGTGACTTCTCCCAGGTCCCTTGATGGATACAACTAGTTGCAGGATTGCAACCAAGCAAGGCTGGAGCCAAGCCCACAGGAGGATGGGGCTGCTTGTGGTCTGTGTCTGGGACGATGTTCAGCAAGCCTGCCACTGGGCCATGTGCATGCCTTCTCAAACCAGCTCTCTTCAGTCATGAGCCTTGCCAGGGTTTCACAACCTCTGTCTGAATCCCAAAGCTCCCACAAAGGCATTTTCATGAATGGATGCCAAACTGTTGTTTTGTGGGGGAACATGAACTGAAAACCTCCATTTTGCCATCTTGCTGACAACAGCAACCATTTAGATTTAGCCATTAAAAGCTAAAGTAAGTTCTACATAGCCAACATGTTTCCACAACTCCAGTCACAGCCAATATCTAGAAATAAAGGGAAAATTCTCCAAACTAATGTTCCAATGAAATCTGTTGTCTGTCTTTTAAGGGACAAAAGATTATTATAATCAAACTATTATCTGACTAATAAAGTTAGTTTGCCTATGAATCCAATTATTGTTAAGCCCTCTGGAATTTTCTGAATGTCCCCAAACACTTCCCTCGTCTATCTTTCCCCACGGCCACCACCCTAGTTCAGGTGCCCATGTCTATCTCTTGTCTGATCTGTCTCATGGCCTCCTAAACTTGGTTCCCTACATAAACTCTTGATTCCCTCCAATTCATTCTCTACTCTGCTGCTGCAGTGATTTGTCTTAACACAAAACCGATCATCTCACTCCTCAACCCTAACTAAAACCCTTCAGAAACCTTCCACTTCTCCTAAGAAAAATTACCCAGTTCTAATATAGCCTGTAAGCCACATAGCACTGTCCAATACAGTAGACTCCATCCACATGTGGTTATTAGCACTTGAAATGTGACTTGAGGCCAGGCACGGTGGCTCACCCCTGTTATCCTAGCACTCTGAGAAGCTGAGGCAGGAGGATCACTTGAGCTTAGGAGTTCAAGACCAGCCCAAGCAAGAATGAGACTCAGTCTCTACTAAAAATAGAAAAATTAGCCAGGCGTAGTGGTGTGTACCTGTAGTCCAGCTACTTGGGAGGCTAAGGCAGGAAGATCACTTGAGCCCAGGAGTTGGAGGTTGCTGTGAGCTAGGCTGATGCCATGGCACTCTAGCCTGGGCGACAGAGCAAGACCCTCTCTCAAAAAAAAAAAAAAATGTGGCTTGAGTAAATGAAGATGTCCTGTTAATATAAAATATACCATAGACTTTGAAGACTTAAAACATAAAAATAATGTAAATGATGACAGTAATAATCTCATACTGATTACATGTTGCAATGATATTATAATTGGTTAAATATAGCATACTGTTAAAATACTTTTGCCTATTTCTTTTTGCCTTTATAATGTCGACCTAAATCCTGAGAGTATATAGTGAATCAAGCAGGAAAAGCTTATTTCCCTTTGGAGTTTACAATCTCATGGAAGAAACAGGAGATAAACAACAAGTATCAGATAGAGAATGTAAGATAATGACACGTGCTAAGGGGAAGGGGAATATGAGGTGTTAAGACAGGTGATTGCATTTTAGGTGAGTGATTTTAGGCAAGGCATCACTGAGTAGGTGAGTTTTGAGTCCTAAAGAAAGTGAGAAAAGATACTTGGAGGAAAATCATTATAGGCAGAAGAAACCGAAGAACCCGAATAAACCGCAAGGGCAAAGGTTGTACAGAAGCAAACCTTGTTTACTGAATAAAAAGTACAGAGGTCAGTGTGGCTTAAGTTCAGTGAAAAAGAGGATAAGGGTAGGAGTGGAGGTCAGGGCAATAACCTGAGCCAGATCATTATGACTCTTACAGGCTGTACTACGATCTTCAGCTGAGCAAGTTAGGAAACTACTAGAGACTTTAAATACCATGTTTATGCTGACTTCAGAATTTTTGTCTCCAGCCTCAACTCTTTTTCTGACTTGTGTGTGTGTATATATATCCGACCACTTACTTGATATCTTTCCTTAGTTATCTAAAAGCTCTTTCAAACTTTACATTTCCAAAACTGATTCCCTAAGACCTGTTCCTTACCCAGAACTCCTCATCTTACTAAATTACATCTATCTAAACCATTTAGCACTTAAATACAAATAACTTAGGGAAAAAGTCTTCCAGTTGCAGCTCCAATATCTAGAAAGATTGGAAGTCATTGCTCCCTTCTTACAATAAGAAAAAGCTGAACAAACTGAAAATCAATGACTTTTCTTGGACCCATCAGAGGCTGAGGTAGCAGGGCAAATAACTGCCCCAAAATCTGAAGAGACAAGCACATTCAGAGAGCCATAGCCAAGATCTGCTTACCCAGAGCAAAAGCCATGAAGTCATAAACTGGTAGCTACAGATTACACATGTTGGCTACAATTATTAATAGATTGAAGAATTTGACTTGTAGGCACCTGGCAGATGTGGAGGCTTTTCTAAGCAAGAAATGAAACTCAGAAGTAAAACATTTATACAAGCCATGAAACCTAAAAACCAGGTGTGACTACATAAAAAATGAAGAACATTTGTACAACAAAAGGGAATAAAATGTTAAAAGATAGTGAGGAAACTGGAAAGTACTATTTGCAACATTAGTAAGAAAAGGACAATATACATAATATATAAACAGTACCTACAAATCATTTTTTGAAAAAAGACAACTCAATATATTGAAGGGTAATCAAGTATTTTTAAAAATATATATTTGGGGGGATGTCTTAAAGATTGAGAAAAAATTGTAAGAGAGATAATATTCAGTGTTAATAAGGATGTGGAAAAAAGGCTCTGTAAAACAGTGTCAGTAGGAGTGTGTTTCATTAGGAAACCTTTCTTGGAAGGCAGTTTGACTGTTTGAGCCAGGAATCCCACTTCTAGAAATGTATTAAATACTAGCATGGATATATATAAATACGTGTCTGAGCAAGTTCTGGTAATATTGTTTCCAATATGGAAAAATGGAAAACAACCTAAAATTCATCATTTGGAACTAGTGTGGGTAGGATATACACATTCAATAAGATTCCATGCAACTGATAAAAGGACTATTGTAACTCATCTACTGCCTTAGGAAAAAATGTCTGTGACTTGTATTTAAATGACAAAAGCATGATCAATATTGAGGGTTTCATTATCTCAAACCCAGGTATTTAATTTATGTAGTCAACAAGGCTATAGTAAGTAACTAAAGCAGCATGGTAGTGGCACAAGAACAGAGACATAGGCCAATGGAACAGAGCTGAGAACCGAAATACAAAACCGTCCTCTTATAGCCATCTCATCTTTGACAAAGCAGACAAAAACATACACTGGGGAAAAGAATCCTTATTCAATAAATGGTGCTGGGAAAATTGGATAGCCACATGTAGAAGACTTAAACAGGATCCACACCTATCACCTCTCACAAAAATCAAATCACAACAGATAACAGACTTAAACCTAAGGCACGAAACTATAAGAATTCTAGAAGAAAATGTTGGAAAAACTCTCATAGACATTGGCCTAGGCAAAGAATTTATGAGGAAGATCCAAAGGCAATCATAGTAACAACAAAAATAAATAAATGGGACCTAATCAAATTAAAAAGCTTCTGCACAGTCAAGGAAACTATCACAAGAGCAAACACACAACCTACAGAATGGGAGAAAATATTCACATGCTACACATCCGATAAAGGGCTGATAGCTAGAATTTATAAAGAACTCAGGAAAATCAGCAAGAAAAAAAAATCAAACAACCCCATTGAAAAGTGGGCAAAGGACATGAATAGAAACTTTTCAAAAGAAGACAGACTAATGGCCAACAAACATATGACAAAATGCTCAACATCTCTAATCATCAGGGAAATGCAAATCAAAACCACAATGAGATATCACTTAACTCCAGTGGGAATGGCTTTTATCAAAAAGTCCCAAAACCATAAATGTTGGTGTGGATGCAGAGAGATAGGAACACTCATACACTGCTGGTGGGACTGCAAACTAGTGCAACCTCTGTGGAAAGCAATATGGAGATACCTCAAAGAGCTACAAGTAGAACTACCATTTGATCCAGCAATCCCATTACTGGGCATCTACCCAAAGGAAAACAAGACATTCTATAAAAAAGACATCTGCACTAGAATGTTTACAGCAGCACAATTCACAATCGCAAAGATGTGGAAAAAACCCAAGTGCCCATCAATCCATGAGTGGATTAGTAAAATGTGGTATATGTATACCACGGATTTCTACTCAGCCACAAGAAGCAATGGTAATCTAGCACCTCTTGTATTACCCTGGATAGAGCTGGACCCCATTCTATTAAGCGAAGTATCACAAGAATGGAAAAACAAGCACCACATGTACTCACCATCAAATTGGTATGAAGTGATCAACAGTTATGTACACATATAGAAGTAACATTCATTGGGTGTTGGGCAGATGCAGGGGAAGAGGGGATGGATATATTCACACCTAATGGGTGCAGTGTGCACTGTCTGGGGGATGGACATGCTTGAAGCTCTGATTCGGGTGGGGCAAAGGTAATATATGTAACCTAAACATTTATACCCCCATAATATGCTGAAATAAAAATAAGAAATAATAATAATTTATGTAGTCAAGAATTCTATGGCCCCACAATGAAGTTTTACGGTGTTCTTTCAAAAGATCCTTTACATTTTTGGTTTAGTTTATTTCTGGATATTTTATTTTGTGATGTCAATATGAATGGAAGATTTTGTTTCATTAAATTTCCTATATAAATTTCTATATAGCTTACATAAAACTTGCTAATGTTTATGTAAGAAGTCTTCTGATTTTATATATTAACTTACAATTGGATACCTTAATAAATTATGTTATTGCTTCTAGTAGTTTGTTAGCTGTACCTACCCACTCTATTTTTTACGTTTCCTTCTGTATACCTAAATAAGAGCTGTTAAATATGATTGCAGTTCAGTGGAATTTTATTGCTATCCGGTAAGGGTGGGAAACCTGCGGCCTCAAGGCCACATATGGGCTTCCAGACCCCTTTTATTGAAAGGATTTCTTCTGTAAAATTTGGATTCAGTCAAAAGACTACACTCAAGGATCCAGAAGGCCACATGTGGCCCCGAGGCTGCAGGTTCCCCACCCCTTCAAAACCTTGGGCATAAGCACAGTATCTAAAACTGAGCTGATCTTACTGATGCTGTGGCTGCACCAGGGTGACTGCAGCATCCTGGGGGAAGGAAGAAGCCTCCTCTGAATCCTTGAGTGACTTTCTCAGAACAATGCACCAAGCACAGTCTGAAAACTTCTACAACTTCCTGCTCTCTTTCCCCTTTCATTCCTGAGGATTGAACTCAAAATTGTTTTCATCCTTAGTTGCTACCCTTCTCTAGAACTTCTGCCATAAAGATTACTCTCATTCAATGCATAGGTGCCCCAAAGATAACTTTTGGACACAAAAATAGGACATTTGGTCACAGTCCCAAAGGAATATTCCATGATCATAATATCCTGGGATTTGATTTGTCTTCAAGACACCAGAAAACTAAAAATAATGTGCATGGTGAGTCTTTGCTTTAAAACTCATTTAATCAATTCTTGAGAATTCTTACCATTTCTTGAGAAATCATACCATAGTGAGTAATTAAAATTTCATTGTTTCTGCTGATTTTATGTCTTTGTGAAGATTATCGATTTAACAAAGGTCTTACTCTGTATGCCCACAGTTGCTTGAGGAGAAAAAGCTTCTCCACAAGTCAGGAAAATCAAATCAAATCAAAACTGGCGAGGAAGCAAAAAATATTAAAACAGTCTAGACCCAGGGTAAGGCTTTACAAGAACAGCGCTTTCATCCAAAACCGTGCCTGGTACAAATCGTTCTTCAAGGTCCATTTACATAATTGGCTTAACTGAGAGGTCTGTTGTCTGGCAAGCACCCGCTTATAAATTTGGTTCTTCCAGTCCTATGTTAGGCAGAGCTGGCAGCTGTGCTTTGAAATTTCTCCTTTTACTATCCTGGCACACTTCTACGTGTGCTTGCATAAAATTCCATCTGGTAGTATATGAGGTGATTTTCACTGGAAGACCGCATTTGGCAAGTAGATGAGATAATGTATCAAAAGTTTTCCACATGATGAAATTGCATCTCCTAGCACTACCCTGTTTGATTAACTGACTAGGCTAAACTACATTGTTTTTGAGTAAAAGCTTTCTATTCAAATCATGTCTTACAGCAGAAGGAGCTGTCATGCTCTGAGCAATCACACTGACCAGAAAGCTTTCTGTAAAGTAAACCCTGTCAGCTGCCAGAGGCTCTATAGAAAGTAAAGTATGGCACTGAGATTAAATGAATATCTTTGATAACTGCTCTGCCACAATTGGTGTAAAGAGAATAAACACCCAGTTGACAAAATTATAGGTAATCAGACTCACGTTACTTAATTAAACTTAGCCAAGACTGAATGCACTAATCATTTTGCCCTTAGCATCGCCTGATTTCACTTCTCTTTCTTAAGTTGTTGTATGCCCATCCCCAGGCTTAGGCTGAAGTCTGGTTTTCTGTCTGGGTTTAATTTAAGTCTAGACGTATAAGCTGGACAAAGCAATATTTCTTCTCATAGCCAGGTGGCGTAGCTATATATGATCTGTTGGTGTCTTTTTTCTTTCGGTCCAGAGAACTTTCTCACTGATACTTAACATACTGCACATTTGTTTTACACATTGAGCATTGCTGATGAAAAGTCTGATATCACTCTGATTTTCTTTCTTTTGTAGATAGTCTATTTCTTATCACTGGTAGCTTTTAGAATTTTTTTATCCCTAGCATTTTGAAGTTTCAATATAATGTGTTAATTTTTGTGAAAGGTATAAGGTGTGTGTCTAGGCTCATTTTTTTGTTTTTTGGGGGTTTTTTTTGCATATGAACTTACAATTGTTGCAGCACCATTTGTTGAAAAGATTGTCTTTTCTCTATTGAATTTCCTTTGCTCCTTTGTCAAAGATCTGTGTGGGTCTAGTTCTGGGCTCCCTGTTCTGTTTCATTGATCTATGTCAATCTATTCTTTCACCAATACCATGCTATCAGTTTATCTTTTGCCTTAGTCCATTTTCGATTGCTATAACAGAGTACTTGAGACTTGGTAATTTATAAATAAAAGAGGTTTATTTCTCACAGTTCTAGAGGCTGGGAAGTCCAAGGGCCTGGCAGGCACACCTGGTTGGCTTCCAGTGAAGGCCTCGTTCTGTCTGTGCCATAACACAGCACAAGGCATCACAGGGTGAGAGGGGCACACTAAGCCAAACCGGCTTTTATAGCAGATCCACTCTCAAGATAACTAACCACTCCTGTGATAAACCATTAATCCATTCATCTATGAATAGATTAATCCATTCATTAGGGCAGAGGCTTCACGACCCAATCACCTCTTAAAGGCCCTACCTCTTAATATTGTTACATTGGGTATTATGTTTCAACATGAGTTTTGGAGGGCACATTCAAACTATAGCACCCCCAAGAAAGTTTTATCAATATACACTCTTACTAACACTGTCTTACATTGACCTTTTGTCCACTTCCCCACCAACACTGAATGTTATCTGGTTTTTTAAATGTTTTTCCAGTCTATTAGACCCCTCCCTGAAAAAGTCTTTCTTTTTTAAAAATGTCTGCTTGCGTTTTAATATAATATATTTCATGGTTTTTTAAATCATTTATCAGCACTGAATGCATATTACAGGTGTTGACCTTTTGTTGCCCATGTTGCAAATAGTTTCTTAGTTATCTTTTAACTTTTTTTTCCCTTGTGTTATACAGAAGCTCTTCATTTTTATGCAGTCAAACCTGTCTTTTAGGTTTGATGGCTTGCCTGATCATTTTACTTCCGGGTTTCATTTTTAACTTAGAAAGCCTTTAATATCTGCCAGGTACCTACAAATCAAATTCTCAATCTAATTGTAGCAAGCATGTGGAACCTATGGCTCACATATTTTCATGTGAAATTTTTACTGTCTCACTCAATATTCATTTCTAATTTATATTTCTATTTTTCTTAATGTTATCTAACAGCCAATTTATCTAATATATCTAATGCCACCTCAATAAATATTTGTGTCTTACAGAAAATACATTCCCAGAATAAAGTGAGTAAAAATAAATATACATTCCAGTCCTAGCTATATACCCAACAGAATTGAAAGCAGGTGTTTAAACAAAAATTTGTATACAAGTGTCCATAATAGCACTATTCATAATAGCTGAAAAGTGTAAACAACCCAAATGTCCATCAAATAATGAATGGATAAACAAAATGTGGTATCTCACACAATGGAATATTATTTAGTCATAAATAAAAATGAAGTACTGACATATGCCACAAGCTGGTGAACATTGAAAACATAATGCTAAATGAGAGACCAGACACGGAAGCATACCTATTGTATACCTCCATTTATGATACTAGGAATAGGTAAATCCAGAGAGACAGAAAGCAGAATAGTGGTTTTCAGGGGCTTTAGGAGGAGGGTAATGGAGAGTGACTGCTTAATGAGTATGAGGTTTCCCTTTGGAGTGACAAAAATCGTTTGGAACTAGATAGAGGCTATGGTTGCAAACATTTGTGAATATACTAAATACCACTGAATCGTGCACTTTAAATGGATAAGTTTGTGTCCCATGAATTTTGCCTCAGATTTATTTAAAGTACAAATGTATCAATAAACATCTCTTTGTAAGGTGGGAATCTTAATCCCTACCTACCACAAATAATTGTTATACAGCTTAGATAACACACAGTAAGTAAAACATCTCATCTCTGTCCCTGCTACAATTAGGGGCAGGCAGCTGGTGTCCCTACTGACTGGATTGCAAACTATGTAGGCTCTAAAAAGCAAAAAAGGGAATAACTGTGAGCCCTTCCCTAAAGGCAGAGTTCATGTCAATGTTCCCACTATATAGTGTTCCTGTTTCATTTTCTTATTTAAAAATTAAGTATTTTTTGAGCACCTACAATGTGCCAGTCACTGTTGCAAGCACTTGGGATAAAGACACCAACAAAGCTGTCAAAGGTGCCAGCCCTTGTGGGGCTCACCTTCTGTGGAGGGAGAGAGAAAAATAAATAATAAACATAATAAGGAAGTCGATTTTGTGGTCTGTTAGAAGGTGATGAAGTGCTATAGGAAAAAGGAAAGGTAAGGAGCATTAAGAGTGTAAGAGGGTGCCATTTTTTAATAAGGCAATCAGGGTAGGCCTCTGGGAGAGTGGCAAGGGAACAAAAAGGAAGTAAGAGTTAGACCTCTGGGGATCTAACAGTCATCATGGCACTTACTCCAGGTAGAGCCTGTGCAAATGTCCTGAGGCAGGAGAGTAGCATTGTGGGAATGTGTATGATGGGAGACAGCAGGAAATGAGATGAAATCAGGGAGGTACAGAGGGAAAGACTTTGGTTATTTCAGTAAGAGAAACAGGGAGCCATAGCAAGGTTTTGTGCAGAGGCCTTGACTGAGTCCTGCTTGATTTCTCACTGTCTCAAGTGGATTTCCCTCAGTGACTCTGGCTCAGCACATCACCTCCTGAATCAGATGCTTCTCATGCACATTTCAAAGTTTTCTTGGCTCTACTTCCTTCAGCCACTGCTGCAGGTACTAATTCTACTCAGGTTTTGACTTCCTTTGTGCCAGGGCAACTGGATTGCACCTTGCCTTCAGCTAGACTGCATACCTCTTACTTTCTGCCCAGGGATTCCTTTGAAGCTGGCTCAAGGTGTCTTCCAAGTCACCTCAAATTCATACACTCAATCCAGATGTACAGGGAAGTTAACATTAGTGAAGCCATAACTGACCATGGGGACAGATGCCGATGAGTAAAGTCTCCCTTCTTGCATCCCCCATGGAAACAGTTCTTAGATGTATTGCGTAAGCCTCCTCTTAACATCCCACTGGATCCAACGCTAGACACCTGTGGCACTGGGCCAACTCAATAATGGCTCCTTGAACTGGCTTTCCCTCCTTCCCTGTTTCATTCTACCATCCTGCACCTCTGCTCCCTGGGATTATATTTCTAAATAAATCGACTTCACACAAGCTTATATCTCGAGTTGTGCTTTAAGGGAAGCCGAGCCTAAGATACTGCCCTATACTTTCAAACTACGCCCTTATTTCTGCAGAGTGGAGCCCCCTGGAACGTGGTACCTGCCTGGCATCTCGCAAATTGTCACTCACCTGGCCTTGATTGACAGCCAGTTCTACCCTGGTTGCCCCTTAAGTTCCTTCTAGTTTCCAGATGTCTTCCACTCCCTCCTGGCTGAAGGGCAGAAAAGAAGCTTAAAAATAGGTGGCCACCACATTTCAAAAGGCCTGGCATACCATGCTCAATGTTTATAGGAAGAAGAGATTCATTTGGTGTTTTTAATCAGTGAAGCATTGTGATCATGTTTTAGAACAATAAGCAATGGCAGCATGGAGGGTAGATGGGAGGAAGAAAGTCTAGAGCTGTGGTTAGGAACAAAGAAAGTTGAGGGATATCCGTTCTGATGATCACTATTTTCCCTTCAAAACTGGTCATCTGCCAATAATATTGAGCTTGGAGTGAAGCCAGGGCCCGAGGGGAATGGTAGATGTGCCCCGCAATGAGATCCTCCTGTGGAGGATTGGGTTGCCCTGGGCTGAGGGCTGCCATGGCAGGTGCAGGGCATCTGTTTAGATGAAGGGACTTGGTGATGTGGGGAATGTGGTTGAAAGGATGAATCATGGGACTTGGATTCAACAGGGAAGGTAAAGAAGCCAGGAGGCAGGACTGATGGTTTGAAAGACAACTAATGGACACGGTGAGTGTTGTAGGGGGGGAAAGGCACACCCCAAATCATGGTTTGGGTGTGGCAAAGTCATAACATGTAACAAAAAGATTTGTACCCCCATAATATCCTGAAATAAATTTTAAAAAAGACAGTAAAGAAGTGATGTGTTTAAGAAACGGCGAGGAGGTAAAATCAAAAATGTCTATCTTACTCCTTTATTACAATTCTGGGTGGAAGGCTTGGTAGAGAAAACAGGGATATTAATCACTCACATGAGGTTTGGGGATTATCTCTGGATTTCAAGGATAATTGGATTGAGTATGCAATGAAATTCAATCCTGCTTAACTTATGAGAACTAATTATCTCGTTTTAAAGTCTAAAGTGAGAATGGACAAAAACTTTGAGTAGTTCAGCATAAATATTAATATAGGCCCACAGATGTAGAGCTAGAAAAATGAGGCCAGAACCAATAAAGAAACTTGGTGTTGGCAAATAAGGGTTTTAATGATTTTTGAAAATAAGATCCAGAGACATGACCCTAACTTTATTGAGAATAATTCTCATAATGGTCAGAAATTAAATCATACAGCATTTGAAAGGGTTGAAGAGGCCGACAAAAAAGTAAGAAAATTAACATCTTTTAAGCCAACTTTAAAAATAAATTTGATTCATCAATTTGCTAATTTTCCCTTGTTCTTAGTAATTTAACTTTTCCATTTTCTTTCTTTAAATAAACAATTACTCATCTTCTTTTTCACTATTGAAAAGATTGTCTCATATATAATCAAAGCCAAGATAAATGCAAAAAGCCAAGTTAGGAATCTGGACTAGAAATTCTTAATACCAAGGAGGTTTTTGCCCATTTGTTTGGTACTATTATCTAATTATAATGGATATATATTTTCACTTTAGCACAACTGCCTTTATTACCTTTAAAAAATATCCAGAAAAATATATCAAGGCTTAAAACACAACGAATCAATACAAGTACCAATAAAACAGTAGTTAAATCCCACTGTATCAGTTATCTATTGCCACATCAATCCTGTGTAACAAACAACCACAAATCCTCATTTACATACAAAAATAAGCATTTAGTGTTTACATACCTGTGGGTTAACTGTGTGGTTCTGTTGATCTTGCTGGGCTCACTCAAATGTCTGTGGGTTGGGTGGGTGGCTCTGATTTAGTCAGAATTTTATTAAATCAGCTTAGCTGGGGTAGTTCTGCTTTTATTGTTCTTCTGAAACTAGCAGGCTAACTAGGGATATTCTCCTCATGGCAATAGCAGAGGCCTAATTGCAAAAACACTTTTCAAAACTCTGCTTGAATCACATTTCTAACATGGTATTGGCCAAAGCAAGTCATCAAAGCCCAGGGGTCGGGCATTATTGCCAGCTCACAGTGGGAGAGTGCTGATTGTAACCATCAGTGCAATCTAACAATTTCCTTTGAGAATTTACCCAAAAAAATATTTTAACAAGATAAAAAACCAAACTGTGCACAAAAATGTTCATCAGTATATATATATTGACTACAATCTGGAAAATTTAAAAACTTAATTATCTATGACTAGGACCCTCTTTAAGCACATGATGATATAAGAAAATGAAAATTTTGGCAGCTATTAAAATTGTTGTATGTTCTTTTCTTTTTATGTGTTTATTTGTTCATTTATTTATTTGTTTCTTTATTTATTTTTAGAGACAGGAGTCTCACTATGTTGCCCAGGCTGGGCTCCAACTCCTGGGCTCAAACAATCCTCCTGAATGGCTGGGGCTACAGGGATGTTCCACCACACCCGATCCTTTTCATTTTTAGATGAAAAGATGTCCACCACATGTTACAGAGTGAAAACAAAGCAACTTAGAGAATGGAATACATGGTATGAGCCCATTCATGTAAAATGCATTTATACAGGTATTTCCATGTATGTTGGTGCATAAGAAATATCTGAAACAATGTCATCTGTAATTTTCTCTGAATTATAGTTTTAGATGCTTGTTTCTTTCACTGTGGTACTTTATTTTCTATAATGTACAAGTATTATTTTTACAGAAGCAATAAAGTACTCAAAAAAAGAAGTCTCTTCTGAATTGTCTTATGGCAAAAAAAAAGTAAATAATTCATCTTTAAGATTAAATATAGGGAAAAATAGGCCTTTCTTCTCAATTTAATTTTTAATTGATTGTCAAGATTAATACTTGAAGTCCTACTGTTTATCCACAAAAGAGAAAGTAAATATTCATTTAAAAACAAATTTAAATTTTTATTGAAGTGAGTGGAAAGCACAAGGTTTTTGTCATGTTATGCTTTATACTTTTTTATACATCTTAATCATTTCATAATAAATATTTAAAAAAAATTTTTAAACCAAATCTGTTTTAATACTTAACACATTTGTATTACAAATACCACTTTTATTAGTTTTGAGGCCTTTAATATCCATAAGGAAAATGTTTAAATTTAAGACTATTTTTAATAATTTGCTAGGAGGTTTAAGAAACAAGCACTCATTTAATAAAGCATTTATTGAACTCCTACTATAACCAATGCACTGTGTCAAGGATTACAGGAATTTTTTTTAATATATATGACAGTCTACTCTCAAAAAGCCAAGAGGTTCTCTCTCTCTTTTTTTTTCCTCTCTTTTAAGAGATGGAGCCTGGCTATGTTGCCCACACTGGAGTACAGTGGCTATTCTCAGGTGCAATCATAGTGTACCACAGCCTCAAATTCCTGAGCTCAAGTGATCCTCCTGCCTCAGCCTCCCAAATAGCTGGGACTACAGGCATGCACCACCATCATGCCTGGCCCAAAAGCTTCATATTCCGAGGAATATGCTCTAAGTAGGAAATGGTATGAAGAATTTTTCCTCTAAAAATATCTGTCAAAGCTAGATTTCATGGGGAAGATCCATCTCATCTACAGGACTCATATGTTAGATATCAATGACTTGAAATGACCACATAAGTGTTCTGGGTCCATCCTTCTACTGGCTTAAAACCTTACTCCAAAACTATGGAGAGTCCAATAGCCAACTCTGATTCTGTCCCAGTTGCTAACAGCCTGGCCACAGGGTATCAAAAGGAATACGATTAAAGAAAAAGAATAAAAATCATATGTTATCCTGGAAGCCTAGCACAATGATCCAGAGTTGGCTAGTGTTTCAAGGTGAATATCCACCAAGGCTACTTAAAGTTCCTGAGAATGGTTTATTGTCAAAATAGTCTAATATCTTGGTCTTGGCTTAGTATGACCATGCAAACAAATTTAGCTGGCACATTTTCAATTCATTGTCTTCTACTGTCTACCAAATATGGAGATTCCAGCTATCTGTATGTTTAAGTAAGCTGCCGGACTTTGCACTATTATCAAACAATGTATTGCACCCGGACTTCCTAGTAGAATACTGAATTGACGACACATTCGTTTTAGTTCTTAAATACCAAATACCAGCTGGAGGTAATATTTGTTTCTTTACTCTAAACCCCTATAGTTCATTTTCCAGTGCAATCACATTTACATGTCAATTTACATTTAAAGTATTTTTATTCAAGTCCTGCCTTCCTTCACGGATTGTATGTTCTTTAAAAATAAGAACAGCATTTATTAGTATTTGTAGCCCCAGAACACTTACCACACTGTCTGGTAAAGAGCAGGCTCTCAATAAATAATTTCTAAATAAATGAATAAACTCTATTTCTATTTCTGAGCAATAACAATAAATCTGATGAGATGAACTTAGAAGAGCACTGGACATCGAATGGAGAGATGTAATAGACACTTTTGGACTACTAACTCCACATTCACTTCCCAATAGTATTGTCTTTTACAGCAAAATCTGCCTCCAATGATGGAGACTAAAAATGTCAGATATTGACTTTCCCAGCCTTTCTCACAACTAGGGATAAAGATATAACCAATTCTGGCCAATGAGATATATGGAGAAATCTCTGGAGAATGATTTCTTGGGAAGAGGTACCTCCTGATTAAAGAGAGGGGAGAAAAAAGGAATGAGAGAGAGAGAGAGAGAAGCAGGGAAGATAGGAAGAAAGAAGCAAGGGGGGGGAGAAAATGGTAGAGAGGGACAAAGGGAGAAGGCTGTGGGGGAGAGAGAGGTCTCCTACCTCCCTTCTTGCTAATGTGCAGATGTGATGTTTAGAGCTGCTGCAACCATCTTGTGTCCTTGAGGTCAAGAGAATCAGAGACGCTAGTCTAGCTTCTTGAACTAACCTGGAACCACTTGCCTCCAGTCTTCTCTTTATGTGACATTCTTTATTGTTTAAGCTACCATTCACCAGGTATCCTGTCAAGTATAGCCAAAAGCACCCTATCTGATATAGAGGGCATGGGCTTAAGTCCCAGCTCTGCAACTTAATATCTACGTGACCTTAGAAAAACTTCTTAATATCACTGATTCTCCATTCTCTATCTCCCAAGACTTTCCACATGGGATTGGTGTAATGAATGGAAAAACATCAAGGACAGTAATAGCTATAAAAATAATTTAATTACAAGTTGAAGCTAAAGATATTCTGACATTTTTTCAATTGTTGACAGATTATGTCCTCAAATCCCCAAATCAACAAGTAAAGAGAAAAACATATTATGAAAGCAAAAGTAAAATCTGCTGATGAACAGAGCATTACATTTCACAAATCTCTAGATTATCTTCCTTTAAAAGAGAACTCCCAGAACCTCATTTGACCAATCCTATAATTAGTTTTTTCCATACAATATTATAGCATTATTTGAAATAACAGGCATTTTATTCTCCTTAAAAGATACTGAAAGTGGGCCAGGAGACATTTTCCTGCAGCATAGTTCTAGCAAACATAGACTAATTATGGCATAAATCCAAAGGCTCTTTTTCTATGACAGGATGCTCACCAACAACTTACTGTGGTAATGGCTCAGTCACTTACAATAGCAATACAGTTACTCAGCATTTACCACTAAGTACTTTCTATGCCTTTGCCAAATGAAACCATGTGAATACCATGATATTCTTTAAGCAGAGCAAATGATTCAAGAGCATAAGTGCCTTATTTTCCAATTGTCTAGACTACAATTCAGGATGATTTAGTGCTGTTAGCTGCACACATTCGTGTAGGTGAACTCCAGCCCACTTAAACTCAGACATGCAAACTAACAAGCAGAGGCACTGCTCAATCTGCCCTTCGAGTAAGAGGCTGAGACTTGAAGACTCCATGCTGGTTAGAGGAGCCTACAATGACCACTCTTTTTGTCTGCTCAGTATACAAACTTTCCTCTGTTCTTTCTGGTAACAAACTCTTCTCTAACCACAGTGTGAGCATGTGACTCAAACTGAGTCAGTCAAGTACCACAGCCTCCTCCAGTGATTGGCTCAGAAATGTGCATGTGACCCAAGTAGGGCCAATCAGAATCCTTTTCTTGGTTTACTATATGAGTGTTAAGAGAAGTCCATCTCCAATCAGAGAGAATTAGCTCAGCACATAGAAAAAAAACCTCTAATTTCATCGTTTGGGTCAGGCTTTTATCATCTGTATAACTGGCAAGTTGCCAATTCAGATGGCTTCTGACAAATATTCATTGATTAATCCAAGGATATGACTCAATTGCTCATTCAAATAGTAGCAAGCAAAAAATGGATAGTGAAATCCGCTGTAGTCTGAATTCAGGTAGAAGGGAAAGACTTGGACTAGCTATACCATTGAAACAATGGTTAACATACAAACAGAAACAAAGACTAACCAAGAGTTACTAACTTTTGGTTAGTTGACTAAAAGAAGAGAAAAATCTAGAACAGCACTATCCAAATATCATGTGAGCCTCATATGCAATTTTAAATTCTCTAGTCACCACATTTCAGAAAGTAAAATAAAAAGTGACATTAGTTTTAATAATATATTTTATGTAACCTAATATACCCTACATCTTATCATTTCAATATGTAATCACTATTTTTAAATTATTAGTGAGATATTTAACTTACTTCCATTAGCATTAAGTCTTGAAATTCCATGTGTATTTTATTCTTACAGCTCATCTCCATTCAGACTAGCCACATTTCAAGTGCTCAAATGCTCAACAGCCCATGTGGCTGGCTAGTGGCTACCATATTGAACAGTGATAGTCTAGAGAATAAAACATCTTGGTTTTATTTTTTGCTGGCAGCTCCCTAATATCTCTTTGAGCTAGGAACCGGAGTGATTTCCCTAGATCCAAAACCCCACTTACTAGTAAATAGTGGGATCCTAGGGGTTTTCTTTAAGAGATGGGGTCTCATTCTGTCACCTAACCTGGAGTGCAGTGGTGCATCTTAACTGACTGCAGCCTTGAACTCCTCGGTTCAAGCAAAGCAATCCTCCTGCCTCAGCTTCCTGAGTAATTAGGACTACAGACACATGCCACCATGCCTGGCTATCTTTTTTTTTTTTTTTTGGAGCGACAGTATTACTAACCCATGGTTCTTGGTCCCTGAGTCAATAGAAATTGGCACGAGACTGAAAAAGGAATTTATACAGGCAAGGCTTCATGGGGGATGCTTTTGCTAGCACAAAAGTGAGACAGTACTGGTTGAGGAGGAACCAGACTGGCTTTCCGAACAAAGCACTAGGGAACTTTTAAAGGGTAGAGGGGGAAAGTTTGACACTAACATTGAAATCATGGCATGTAGAGGCAGAGTTTTGTTGGGAGCTGCCCACACAGGGATCATGCTTCTTCATACATCACATGTTTCATTAGCATGTTAAATATCCACCCTTGGGTGTGAGTTTTAGCATTAAAGGTCTATGACCAGTCAACTTTGGGCTTCATCTTGACAGTAACCAGTTTGTGCTGGCTTTGACAGGGCCAGCAGACACCTGCCCCAATTGTTGCCTGTTAAAGAAAGCAGAACAACCTTCTATTGAAGCTGGGTGTTAATCATTTTCAAAGCTTTTGTTCAGTACTTTAAGAAAATTTAAGCTTTGGCTCAAGGCTCAGACAGGTAGCCAAAGCCCATCTCCTATACTGTCTTAATGGGATCTCACTATGTTGCCCAGCTGGTTTCAAACTCCTGGCCTCAAGTGACCTTCCCACCTCAGCCTCCCAAAGTGCTGTAATTACACATGTGAGCCATGGCACCCAGCTATCCTGGGGATTTTAAATAAAAAATTCCAATATTACATGTAGCTGTGATGCACCCAAGCATGTGTGCCAAGAATCTGAAATACCTTTAGTGGACTATTAAACCTACCCAGTGAAAATATAACTATGAATAACCTATTCTGCACCTACACTCAGGTTGTTATGTGCCAAGAATCTGAAACACCTTTAGTGGACTATTAAACCTACCCAGTGAAAACATAACTATGAATCACCTATTCTGCACCTACACTCAGGTTGTTGAGCTCTCTCTTGGGGAAAATAACATAACCATGAGCATTGGTACCACTACAAATTCAAGGCTTCAAATCTCAAGTGGAAACTCAGTATTAATCAGAAATCCTATCCCTGATCAATTTCCTTTCCCACTTTCCTCAACAGCTATTTACATCTTCACCATTGTCCTTAAGCCTACTACCGTTGTATACATACCACCTTCTTCTATCATTTTTCCACGGGCAACTTTATTCTTTCTTCATAGAGAAATGAAGCCTCAAGGATTTCCTAATTTCTGTTTCCTACTTCCAACCTTCAGAATTAGATACCACTTGACCCATCCTTTTTTGCCTATTGTCTGAGTCTCATTCCAGTCACCTCTCACCTTCTTAGGAATTGCCCCATCAACTACTCCATCCCTTGAACATTCAGCATTTTCTTTTCTGTTCTCTCTGCTTCCTCTTTCTCTTCAGCATACAAATATGCTCAAATTTCTCTTGTCTTGAAAATCCTATGCATCCAATTATTGCTACTGCTTGCTTTCTTTGCATCTTTTTGAACCATCCCTACTCTGGTAAAATCATCAGATACTTCCCTAAAATCATCAGATACTTCCTCCTGGAAAATTCAATAGAGGCTGTTCTAACCTTATCTTATAGTTTCTCAGGAACATCTCACACAGATTTGAGCATACGCTCTATCTTGAAAATCTTTCCACCCTTGACACCATGACTCCAATATCTCTCCTGATTTCTAACATCTCTGCCACTTCTTAACAATCTCTTTGCAGCTTCTTTTTCCCTTTGCCTATTATTTAAATGTCATTGTTCCTCAAATTTTAATCATCTACCTCCTTGGTTTTCCATGTGTGGTCCATGGACCAGCAGCTCCACCATCATCTGAGAGCTTGATGGAAATTCAGAATCTTGGGCCTCACCCCAGACCTTCTGAATAAGAATCTGCATTTTAACAAGATCCCCAGCTGATTTGTGTGCACTTTCAAGTTTGAGAGTGCTTCTTTATTCTTGTCTTTTCTCATTCTACGGATTTTTCCTGGGTGATCTCATACACTATGACTCTCATTACCACCCACATTAATATATTAATGACTCTCAAATGTGCACCTGCAACCCAGTTCTCTCTCCTGAGCTCCACCCACATATATAAAATTGCCCACTGGACATCTCCACTTGTTTGCATGACAGGCATATCACACTTTGTGTGACTCCACAGGTATATCTGACCCCACATGTTCAGATAAGGGGAAGATCACAAGAGAGGGTAATCATAAAAGACCTCATGTTGGGGTTGGGGTTGAACTTGAATTCTGAACTTATCTTCAGAAGTGATAAGTAACCCTTTCACCCAAAGCAGTAGTCTCCTGCCAGGAAATCTAAGGAAGAGGTAACTGTTAAGGATTTCTTCAGCTTACATGAGAGTTCCCCTAGATCTCTTGGTCTCTATCACCTTCAAATTTCTTTTCTCTTCTTGATCAAATATTTTTTGGGTTCCTACTATGTGTCAGGTGCTGAAGATACAGCAATGAACAAAACAGACAAAGATTATAGCACTATATTCTTGGTAGGAATATTTATTTTCTTCCATTAATGAGTCATTTAAAAAGGAATTATAATGCAAGGTAAGTCCTTTTGTAATCACCTCCCTGTTAAGCTTCAGGGCTCAAAAAGAATTACAGAATTTCATGTGTAATTCTTCAAGGCAAAGGCTTTAAATTGGGTAAATGGACAAGCAAGGGTCAGTAGGCAAAGAAGGTTGGATTCCTCATGTTCCCATTGTCCTTACAAAGAGGCTTGCTGGGCCGGGCACGGTGGCTCACGCCTGTAATCCTAGCCCTCTGGAGGGCCGAGGCGGGTGGATCGCTCGAGGTCAGGAGTTCGAGACCAGCCTGAGTGAGACCCTGTCTCTACTAAAAAATAGAAATAAATTATCTGGACAACTAAAAATATATATAGAAAAAATTAGCCGGGCATGGTGGCGCATGCCTGTAGTCCCAGCTACTTGGGAGGCTGAGGCAGGAGGATCACTTAAGCCCAGGAGTTTGAGGTTGCTGTGAGCTAGGCTGACGCCACGGCACTCACTCTAGCCCGGGCAACAAAGTGAGACTCTGTCTCAAAAAAAAAAAAAAAAAAAGACAAAGAGGCTTGCTGGAAACTGACCCCCTTGCCATCCCAAAGCGACTGGTTCATTTATTTAGTGCTTACACATGCTGGACCCTGATATCACAAAGAATAATGTCTCTGCCCTCCAACAGGGGCATGAGGCAAAGTATGCGTGGAACTGTGCAAAGCTACCACCACAACTGAGAAACTTTTTCAAAGTAGATTAAGAGGTTCATCAGTGTACATAAAAACAATAGGAAACATCGTTGTATCCTTATATTATACAGATTTCACTTGTGATACATTCCCCATTACTTTGATAGATTAATTAAAACCAGTGACAGAGTTCAACTACAATAGTGTACCCTAAAACTAGTAAACATAAAATTAGTGACACATGCCCACAAATGTGAAAATAATTTATTAGAGTTCAGTTATGAGTAGAAAAATACTGATAACAGAACACTAAACCACAGAAAATTTATAGAGGAATTATAGAGTAACTGAAAAATGGGCTATTCTCCTGACACTTTCATAAGGTAATATCTTCCTCAAACCCCCAAATGTCTTGCCCTTAAATATGTTTGACAATTGTAAAAATTTGAACTGTGAATCACCACACTTACCTCTTTACATTTCTATTTTTATATTGCATCTTAGTACTAACAAAATAAAATAGAGGATAAAAAAGTAGAGCTTTGATATCAAACCTCTCACCTTTTTAGTTGATTTCAATCCTGTTATCACATATTTCTAGAAATGCACAATAGTGCCAAATCGCTTTCTCTATCTTGGGTTGGTTTCCCTGTATATTAGCTGTCAGTGTAAAATTATTGTGCCTCCTACATGGCAACTAAGATTCCAAATGATGGTTAGTGGCAAATTTCTCTATAGTTCACTGATTCCTCAAAGAAAATGGATTTTCTACTCAGCTAAGATTAATTACCATTGTTACAGAAATTGGAATGCATCTGACAGCTTGAACAGAAAACACTGTGTGCTTTGCTTTCCTTTTTATTGTGTCAGTAATCACATGCTCCAAAATCACTTAGAATCACATAATCTTCCTAAAGAAATGGCTATCCACTATACACACTATAGAAAAGTCAGGAGATATAGAAAGAAGGGATGCAGGTTTGAGGATTGAAGGAAGGCATCTGGGGATTGTTCATCACCTTTAGCCTGCCCCAAGAATATGCAGGATCTAAAAAACTGACACTATGGCTCAAGGCAGCCCAAGGAAGTTCCAGGGTGTTAGCATTTCTGCCTAACGAACCTTCCAAAACTTAGTGGCTTAAAATAACAACCAGGATGTCTCATATATCTATATAGGTCAGCCAGTTTGTTGAGCTAAGCGCACTCTTGTGCTGAGTTAGCTAGTAGGTTAGCTATGGATTGGCTGATCAGTAATGGATTCATCAAGGACAAGTATGAGGCCTTAGCTCTGCTCCATATAGTCGTCTCACCTTTTAGCAAACTAGATTAAGTTTGTTCTCATGGCAGTAGCAAAAAGAGAGCAGAAGCATGCAAGGCCCCTTGATGACTAGGCTTGGGGGTGTATAGGGGTAGAAAATTAGAGTATTTTAGCCATAAATCTACCACCCATAAGAAATCCCTGGTTAGCCTTCCTGGGTATCCCATTTCAACATGGCACATCCTTTGGGATCACATCCCTGCTGAGACTTCATCTTACTGTGGCCCTATTTTGCAGATGCTATTACACTATAAAGGACAAGTCAGAAAAAGGATGGGGCAATAAAAAAAGAGGAAGATGTTGTCTATGTCTGTAGCACTTTATTGTCCTTAACCCCACCAATAATACATCCAAAACCCTTGCTATGGCTTCACAGTAGGTGGAGTAAACCTTCCTGCCCCTCAACTTTGAAAGAGGCCACGTTCCTTGCTTTGGCCAATGGTATGTGCCACCAGAAAGGGCTTAAAATGCATTTATGCATTAAGCTTCTACTATTGCACTTAGGCCACTTTCATGAGAAAAACTGACCCCAGGCAGACACTGGCTCTTCAGCATAGAGGAAAATCGGTCCAGTCAACCCACAGGTGCATGAACCAGAAACAAATGCTTATAGTTGTATGCAACTGAAATTTTGTGGTTGTTACACAGCAAAAGTTGACTGATAAATGAATTTAAAAAGTAAAAGAAGGCAAGGAAGAGAATGAGATTTCTGAAGGCAGGAATCTAGCAGAAGGAATAAAATCGCTGTCTTTATTCCTAGTTCATTCCACACATGAATTTTCTGGAGAGAAGTCATGCAGAGAGTCTTTTTCCTTCACTGAGCATTACAAGCATTGATCCAAGAGCATCTTTTCTACCAGTTGTGTGTGTGTAAATATGTTCCTTGTTTAATATTAAGTGCTGGTTGTAGCCACTCATTAACAGAGGCTCAACAGAGAACTTCGCATTATTTTTGTTAGCATAACAGGATACATTGGTGTTTGCTCAAGTATTGTCTCATATTATCCTAACTGTGAAATGGAGATTAACATGCTAAGAAACCTCAAAGGCTTTGTTTTTCGGTTTTGTGCTTTTTTCAAAGAGTAATAGAAAAAATAATTGAAAACATTTAAGAAACACAAAGCGATATAAACAGTAAATAATAATTATTTGTGAGAACTGAAAAGAGAATTGCTTTGCCAAGAATCTTGAGTTAGATTATAGTTTCATTATTTGTGAGGAACAGCTAATAAGAATCTTCATTACAATTTCTAATTTTCTACTGACTGACTCTTTATCAGATCAAAATGATTAGCAAATCCATATCATCCATCGTGAAATGGAATCCAGCTTAATTTTCTTTGGGATATGGTTGACCAGGGTTGTTAGAAGTCACATAAGCATTGCAGAAAGATGTGGTACTTGCAGTTAGAGAGGAAAATGATCTTTTCCCTGGCAGATAAAGCTCTACAGGAATACCCTTAAATCATGGTCGGAATGCTAACTGATGTGATATTTGTACTACCGCTATTCCAACAGACTTATTGATGATTTACTTGTGTACAATGCCAATAATAATAAAAAAATAATAATAGCTGCTATTTATTGAACAACTATTATGTGTCAGGCCTCATATATGTTATTATGTACAGTTCTTTGTACATAATAGATGCCAATAAGTGCTTAATGGATGAATGAATACTTATAAGGTAGGAATTGTTAACTCCTTCTTACAGATAAGAAAATGGCATTCAGAGAACTTAAATAATTTGGGTAGTAAATGACACAGTTGGAATTTAAAGAAACTTTTTTTTTTAATCTAAAGCTTTGTTTCTTTCTGTCTCACTCCCTCTCCAGTGTAGACCCAAAGACCAGAATGTAAACTAACAGAGCCCTTGCTCTTTAGATATTTCCAGTCTAAATCAGTGTGGAGAGGTTATCTATAGTAACTTGAGTTCAGCTGGGTCCAGCTGCCGCATGCAAGGTAAAGTGGAGGGCCCTGGACCAGATCGGGTTGACTTTCTCTATACCTCTCTCTGACTCCTTTGAGGTTATGTCCTCTAAAAATCAGTTCGAAGTAAGGTATTCTGGTGCTTCCAAGCAGAGAGTCCACTCAGTTGGGCTCCCAGCTTCACCTTTTTCCTATTTTTTCTATTGGTCTACCAGCTGCAAAAATACTAACCTGCCCTTGCTCCTTCTGTTCTACCAAGATGCCTCTGTTACCCAGCTCCAGGGAAACACATAGGGAAATTGGGGTTTCCAGGTTCCCTTTATCTTCCAGTCTAATTTTCCTCTCATAGACCTGGCTATCCAGAAACACTCCTCCTATATCACTTAGTTCACCGTGTTCTTTCCTAATGTTTGCTATAGTATCATGAGCACAAAATTTGAGCCAGAAATCCCAGCTCTACCGTTTGCTAACTTTGAGAATGTCTCAAAATTATCCCAAGCCATAGTTTTCTCATATCTAAATTGGAGATGAACCTAAACAGAAAAAAAAATGCACTTTCATGCAAATTTGAAGTCTCACCAAAGGTATCAGTAATCCAGGTACTTCAGATAGAATGTCATGACAAGTTGGGGAACAGGAGAGCAATTTTGTATAAGGGGAGGCTTCTATAAAATCATACCTCCTAGAAGACTGACTAGTCCCCCTTCTATATTAGCTCTGAATCATATTTCTTAAGAGTTAGATGTAATGAAAGCTCAATGAGAGCAAGGATCTTTGTTTGGTTCACTGATCTATTCTAAGGATCTAGCATGTAGTCAGGACTCAATAAATATTTGTTGAATGAATAAGGGAATAGAGAAAGTGCCATAAGTGACTAAACTTAGAGCTATTCCACTCACTGCGGTTTAAAGCAGGGGTTTAGGAGTCAGACGGATTTGAGTTCTAGTCCTGGCTCTGCATTTTATCAGCAGCTAAACTTTCCTAGGCCTGAGTTACATTATCTGGAAATGCGAATAATAATAGTTCCTATTTTCTTAGGGTTGTTTGAAGGATTAAATAATAATTGGAAACCACTTAACACAGCACCTGGCACAGACCAGTTGCCTAGGAGGAAGAAAGACACAAAGTATACAGAGGGGATGGTCAGAGGCCCTTTCACTCACAGAATGCAGTTACATTCTCTCTGCAGGTATAAGTGATAGCAATTCAGTCATTCTTTTAACAACTATGTTTTAGGCACCTCCTACGTGCCAAACATTGGTTAGTCACATGGGATTATTTAGTGAACAAAACAAAGAATCTTTCCATCAGGAAACTGACCTTCTGGCAGAACTAGATACTAAATAAACAACAGACATAATAAATAGGTAAATTATAAGGTATGGTAGAAGGTGACTAATGCCTTGGGAAATTGAAAAGTAGAGTGAGGTAGGGGGCCAAATGCAATTATTTAATGGAGTGATCAGGCTGGTGATTTTTTAGAAGGCATTTGAGCAAAGACTTGAAGGAGGTAAGGGAATTAGTCATGTGGGAGTCTGGGTGAACAGCCGGTGCAAAGGCCCTATGGAGAGATGTAATGGGTGTGTTTAAGGGCCTGCAAAGAAATGACCAGGGCCGGAGTGCAGTAAGCAGGAGTGGGCATGGATTATTTAGGGCTTTGTGAGCCACTGTATGGACTTTGTACTTATTTGAATGATACAGGGACAATAGGAAGTTTTTAAGCAGAGTAGTCATGTGATATGACTTGGATTTTAAAAGGGCTATTCTGGGTTGATGATAGGTTGTAGGGAAGCCAGTACAAAAGCATGGAGACCTGTTAAGAGGCTACTGCAGTGATGTACACAAGAGATGACAAGAACAAGGACCAGGGTGGTAGGAGCATGGGAGGTGAAAAAAGTGGACAGATTGCAGATATATTTTAAAGGTGATTAGACTTCCTTATCTTTTAGAGTGAGATTGTCAAACGTTTTCTACAAAGGGCCATACAATAAATATTTTAGGCTTTGTGACCGTACAGTCTCTGTCACAAATACTCAGCTCCACCATTATTGTGCAAAAGCAGCCTTATACAATAAGTGAACAAATGGGCATAGCTGTTGTCAGGGTGAAAAAACTTTCCCTCTGCCTTCTTAGTTTCAGTGATTTGGGGCCAAGAATTAAACTGACAAAATATAGATTAGCAAGAGCAAAGACAGAATTTTATTCACGTATATACATGGAAGTTCACAGAAAAATGGGACTCGAGGTGGCCATTAGAATTTGGGGCTTATATACTATCTTAATGAGAGAAAGGGGGGTCAAGGGTACTTAATGGGAAAAGAAATTACTTTTAGGAAAGTAATTATGGGTCGTTAGATGGGAGATAGAATAATTTTGTGACAATGTTCGTTTAGGTGTGGTACCAACTTCTCTCTAATGTTAAGAGTCATCTTCCCACGTGGAGAAACTCATAGGGAAGGCATTTAGGACAATTAAGCTCTTTTGAGAGGCTCTACTTTTAGGCAGGTAAGGAAGTTCAGGGAAAAACAAGGCCTATTCTCAAATGCTTTTAGCTCAAAATAATTTTTATGAACACTTCACTGTACTATAATAAAACTTGATTTATGAAACAGACATTGGGCTACAGTTTACTACCTCTATTTTAGAGGTACATGCTGAAATATTTATAAATGAAATAATATAATGTATGAAATCTGTTTCAAAATAATCAATAGGAGTCATGGGTGGGCATTTAGGTAAAACAAGATTGTCCATGAGGCCGGGCGCGGTGGCTCACGCCTGTAATACTAGCCCTCTGGGAGGCCGAGGCGGGTGGATCGCTCAAGGTCAGGAATTCGAGACCAGCCTGAGCGAGACCTCGTTTCTACTAAAAATAGAAATAAATTATCTGGACAACTAAAAATATATATAGAAAAAAATTAGCCAGGCAGGTGGTGCATGCCTGTAGTCCCAGCTACTGGGGAGGCTGAGGCAGTAGGATCGCTTCAGCCCAGGAGTTTGAGGTTGCTGTGAGCTAGGCTGATGCCACGGCACTCACTCTAGCCCGGGCAACAGAGCGAGACTCTGTCTCAAAAAAAAAAAAAGATTGTCCATGAATAGGTAACTGATGAATACATAGGACTTCTCTATGCACAGGACTTCTCTATTTTTGGATATATTTGCAATTTTCCATAATAAAAAGTGAAGAAACAAAAACAAAAAGCAAACAAAATAAAACTCAATAGTACCTAATATTTTGAATTAATTACTGTTATTGAACACATTATATTCCAGGTACTGTGCTAACCACTTTACATGTATTAACTCATCTAATCTTCACAGCAACCCTAAGAAACAGGTACTATTATTATCCCCATTTTACAGATGAGAAACATTTTACAGATGAAAAATGATAAGGAAGTGAAATAAATCGCCAAGGTCACAGAACTCAAAAGGGGCAGAGCCAGAATCTGAACTTAGGGATGCTGGCTCCAGAGCCTACTCTCCTTAAGTACTGTACAAGTTACTATTAGATACAAGATGCTTACGGATTTGGAGAATTCTTTCTCTGTTCTCTTCTAACAATGGCTCTTTTCTAGTTAATATGCTGCTCCAGCAATGTCTTGTCTAGGGGATTACCTCCTGGATCTTTGCACTCTACATTATTATGCATTCATCTTTCTGAACCGCAATATAACTGAGCTTAGTTATTAAAATAATCTAATTCCTTTTGTATCTGAACGCATTTTTATCAACCTTTTCCCTCTTGCTTTAGACCAAAATACAGCTAAAAAAATATCTTCTTGAGAAGAAAAAATAAACCCCAATGGTTTGTATAAAACATGAGCATTTGAGTCCTGTTAATTTCAAGTATACAATTTTAACCAGGCAGGCATAGAGTCAGATCATGAGCCAGTGTTTTCAACCATCTTTGTGTACAAAGGATTTCACATCAGCAATATTAGCATAATCTTTAAATAGACATCAAGAAACAAAACCACAGCTAGAAGGAACCTTGAGAGGTCATCTAATCCACCCCTACTGCTAGGAAGCAGTGGGCTTAAGCTACACAAGAGAGGCAGCTTTTTAACCTTTCATCTCTTCAGAAGAAATTTCATAAGCTTCTTTGCTAATATTCCAATGCCTTAGATTGCTTATTTTAGGGGAAATCCCTAAAGTCTGGATATGGTTCTTACCTTGACAAAGATTTTCTCCATTTAATAATAGGTTACAGGGACAACATAATAATAATAGTAATAATGATAAATTGATATAGTTATATAAAAATTATAATAAAATCAAAAACCAATGCAGTTGTCTAAACTTAGCAATCAAGCTCCTGGAAAATTCATTAATATGAAAAAGAACACATTCCTCTTTTAATATAATAACCACTCTTTTTACAGAGGATTATACTTAGTACATCAAGCAACTGTATTTGAGTCTCAAAAGCATTGTTGGACAAGTAACATTATTGACTCCATTTTAAAGATGAGAAAAGCGAGGTTCGGTGATAATGATTTAGATCCAGGCCTATTTAGTTCAAATCTTCCATTTCTCCCACAGTGCCACTCTGGAAAAGCAAGGAGATGTTCTGGTAGGTTATTTACCACGAGACCATCTTTAACAGAACTTGGCCATGGTGGAATTAAGCAGTAAAATGATAAAGTTAGTTCTCATGTGCTGTTTGCTGGAGTTAGACCAGACCAAAATGGCAACATACATTTCAGTTCACTGTGAGGTTGTAAAATGTCATTAGTAAGTGGTGAGGGGTGTGGAGAAAGGGCTGACTAGTATCTGCTGCACTTCTTTAAGTTTTTAAAATAAGCATATGTCATATGTCATCTGTATTTTTATCTATGGTACAAATAATATATATTAAATGCCTATGATATTTTATATGTATAAATTTACTATCAGTGCTTTTATCTATAAATTAATGAGTCCTTCCCTTAAAGTATTGTGATTTAAAAATAAAAAGTAAATAAAGATGCACATATATTAAACCTGAAAACAGTAGAATATTTATAGCTAGAGACGGATCATTCTAATTTTTAGGTTGGGGTTTGATTATCGGACTTTATACATTCTTATTTAATTTGTCAGTACCCTCAATAACAAAACAGGCAACATCTTTCTTCTTTTCCAAACAAACAAAAGGGTTTGTTCAATCAACTTTTCATCATTCCTTCTCCCAACTCAGAACAGGGTCCAAAAGAGTTAGCTCACCCCCTCCCTATAAGATTTCCCTTGGTGGGGAGAGTCCATGCATTCTCTTTGGGAAGGTGGTATATTCATGAGGTTAAGAGCCTGTTCTTTGGAGTCAGAAAACACTTTTCAGTCCCTGTTCTGTCACTTTGTGGCTGTGTGACTTTGGACCGGTTTTTTAACCTCACTAAACTTCAGATTTCTTATCCATAAAATGGGGAGAACAGGATTACCAAAGTTACATAGCTGTTGTGAGGATTAAATGAGATGATATTAAGAAAGGTACTTGAAACAATACCTGGCACACAAGTACTGCATAAGCACTAGCTATCTGTTGTTGGTGGTGGTATTATTATCACAGTACCAAAATTTAGCATTTTCATCTTACACTGCAAAATTTCTGTACTCCACTGACATAGAAAAATTAGCTGGCTAAACATTTCAGAGAATGTGTTTCCTTGCAGAGTTAGAGCAAGAGTCATAAAACTATAGCCCTGCCAGTCCCCTGGCCCTCTGCCAGTCAAATCCTGCCATGCCAATTTGTTTATGTATTTTCTATGGCTGCTTTTGCACTACAAGGGCAGAGTCAAGAAGTTGCAACTGAGACCATATGGCCCACAAAACCAAAAATATTTACTATCTGGACCTTTACAGAAAAAAACTGGCTGAATCCTGAGTTAGAGGCATTTTTGTTCAAGATAACATATTTAGTCTCTTATAATTCAAGATATGTTGCTTGTGCTCAGCAATTCTAAAGAAATTACCAAGATACCCATCACCCTTTCCTCTTTGGTATCAAAGATCAAAGCTGAGTCTCAAGTAACCAATAACAGAGAATAAGCATTACTCAAGTAACAGAGAATAAGCATTACTCCCTCCGCGAATTATGGCTAGAAAGTCTGTCCTCCGCACTTACTCTTGAAAGAAACAATAGCTCTCTCATTCTCCTGAGACCATGAATGAACTTCTCTGTGCTGTCCTTCCTGTAACAGAGATACTTTCAGTCACTGTTGGGACTAAAATTTTTTTGTTTGAGTTGGTATGTGTGTTTGTGTGCGTACATGTATATGTGTACATGTGTATATGCCACACACTTTGCTTAGTTCAGGGAATACTATTTTTGTTCACAATGCTATTTTTGTTCATAAGATCTCTCCCATGAAGCTTATATTCTAACAGAGGAATAAAAAAGCCTAAAAGATACATATTTTTAAAAAGATCATTTCTGTTGGTATAACAGATATGCAGAAACAAAACAGGACTCCAGGATGGAAAGAGATTAGAAAGGAATAAATGGTGCTACTTTAGAATGGGTGGCTAGGGAAGGTCTCTTTCAAAAAGAGACATTTGTGCTGAAACCCAAATAACAAGCAGCAGCAAATTTGACATAAATAAATAATAGTGTTCCAGGTCAAGAGCAGAAATGAACTTGGTTATTGAGGAATAGGGAAAAAAAAACCCACAACACCAGCATGGCTCGAATGCAACCAGGATGAGGTGAGATTAGAGAGGGAGGTCATGTCTAGATCACATGGGATCTCACAGGCCTTGGTGAAGTGTTTGAATTTCATCCTAAGTCAAATGGGAAGCCATTAGCAGGTTTTCAGCAGGGAAATGACATGATTTGATTTATACTGTACAAAGATCAATTTGTATGACAAGAATGAATGGTGTTTGGGAAGCAGTGGGGATTGGAAACAGAAAGGCCAAGAAGTTGGCCCTTCTGAATGTCCAATCTACCTCAGAAAGAAGTACCTGTGGTTCATCCTCACCAGCATTGACAGCTATGTCAGGTGTGGGTTTGCCTTTCCTGCCCACAGGCTCAGCTAGCACCAGTATCTGCAACTCTGTGCAATACACGGTCCACAGGCATGGGATCTCTTACAACACAGCATCTGAGCAGGGGGACCTACTGTGTAGCAAAGGTCTACAGGCCCATGGGAGTAGGCCTATAGCCATGGATCGATGGGTTGTATCACATATCACATCATCCAGAAGCTGCCAGGTTCAACAAAGCTGGAACAGTCTTCCACAGGCACACCTGAATCACAGCTCAGAGGCAACATTCTGACTGGATGTGGTGCCATCCTCAGGATGCAGCATATACTTAAATCAAAAGCCTTTATATGGGACTAAGTTTCTAATAAAAGCACATAAGTTCAGGAACTAAGGGAGCTGGAAAACAGGAGTGGCCCCACTTAGCATCATTTCCAGTGATCCAATCGCAATAAGGAATTTTGTGCTTCCCATCTTTGCAACTCTGGGCTCTGCAGTGTTGCAAGTCGTGGTCTCCAAAGGGCACATACTCTTCCCAGGGGACACAGCAGGTATCACAGTCAATAAGGCTTTAGATGCCACTAGGACCTAGCTGTGCTATTTGACCCTAGTCAGCTGGAGAAGGTAGGGCTGTGTTCACACAATTAGGACAGGGAGAATGCACGTGGCATCTAGGTGGTCTGCTTGGGGACCTCCTAGTATCCCCTTGCCTCCTGATTCCAGTGCTCTAGGATACATGCAGCAACCACTGCCTGAAAAGGGTATGATCATCAAAAACTTACATTCCTCGGGAATGAAGGTTTGGGTCACATCACCAGGGAAGCCACCAGCCTGCCAAAATGATAGCTGAGGGTGAGGGGAATTTAGAATGAATAGTGGATTAGGGAGAGGATGAGTACCAGTTCTGGACCTGAGACCAACTGCAGCATCAGAAGCTATAGTTTGTCCTACCAACTTCCCTCTTCCAAATTTTCCCTCAGAGGATTACATAAAAAGCCGATTTCCCCATACACAAATATCCATGTAACAAATCTGCACATGTACCCCCTAAATCTATATTAATTTAAAAAAATAAAAAGAATATAAATGTTCCCTCAGAAAGAGAGGCCCATGGGAATCATGGAAGGGCTGTCCCATGAACGTGCTTAGGGAAACAGATCTCTGCTGTGCAAGAGATAGATTACAATGGCCGTGGAAAATGCAGTCTGGATCTGCTGTGCCCAGGCAGCTCCCAGCCAATGACCAGACGTGGTGAGGATATTAATGGTAGGCCCATTCCTGAGAGATGTGAAACTCCTCAAGAGATTTTGGATCCTGCTCCCCATTAGACTGACCAAAACTTTCTTAGAATGTCACTTGAGCTGAGACCTTTCCTACCCAGTCCTCCTCCATTGCTGTGTCCCTTCACCTTCACGGGTGTCAGACTTTTATCACAGTCTGAGGGTTCTGCCTTCTTCTGCTGTCTCCTTTATCTTTTACAGGTGTTTCTCCAATAAATATCTTACACAGAAAATCCTGTTTGGGTAGCTGCTTCTCAGAGGACCTGAACTAACATAAGAGCTAGTTATTATTATTTTTATTAAGTTCTCTTTCTTCCTTAAATGTAAATACCCTGGGGATGAGGTGGGAATATTTGGGTCCAAAACTAGTCATATACTCATGGCGCTAGGCTATAGGGAATTCTCAAATATCTAGCAGTACTTTTAATAATCTCAGTAACATATATAATTGTGTGTATGTGTGTGTATCCTCTGTTAAACCCCTTCTATGTCTGTGATTTTTAGTGAAAGCATTCTTTGCTTTGGATGTTTTTTTGTTCTATGGATTTTTAAAAAAATCCTTGACTTTCTTCTGTTCAAAATGCAATACATATTCATTTAAGAAATAACAGTGAGACAAAGCATAAAATTAAAAAATAAGCTAAGTAGGGATAAGGAACAGAGTAAAAGTCAAGGGCATCTATATTGATTAAAGAATTTTAAAAATTCAGGTGGGGCGCAGTGGTTCATGCCTATATGTAATCCTAGCACTATGGGTGGCTGAGGCAGGAGGATCACTTGAGGTTAGGAGTTCGAGACCAGCCAAAAGCAAGACCCTATCCTCTACAAAACATAGAAAAATTAGCTGGGTGTGGTGGCACACGCCTGTAGTCCCAACTACTTTGGAGGCTGAGGCAGGAGGATTGCTTGAACCCAGGAGATTGAGGTTGCTGTGAGCTATGGTGATGCCACTGAATTCTAGCCCAGCAACAGAGCAAGACCACCTCAAAAAAAAAAAAAATCAGCAATAAAAGAGGAATGAATTACTGATAAAACCTCAAAAACATTACAAAAGAAGCCAGTAGTAAAAAAGTATATTCTATAGGACTCCATTTATATAAAATTGTAGAAAATGTAAATCTTATCTATAGTGACAGAAAGCTCTTCAGTGATTATCTGGAGCTGGAGGGACTGACCGCAAAGAGGCACAAAGGAATTCTGGGGGTGACAGAAATTGATTGAGGTGGTGGTTACTTTGTGTGCATACCTTTATCAGAATTCATTGAACTATATACTTAAAAATGGTGCATTTTTTAATTAATGAATTCAGTAAAGTCTCAGGTTACAAAGTCAATACACACAAATCAGAGGCATTCATATATGCCAATAACATTCAATCGGAGAACCAAATTAAGGACTCAATACCCTTCAAAATAGCAACAAAGAAAATAAAATATCTAGGAATATATTTAACTAAAGAGGTAAAGGAACTCTATAGAGAGAACTATGAAACTCTGAGGAAGGAAATTGCAGAACATGTAAATAGGTGGAAAACCATACCATGCTCGTGGATCGGAAGAATCAACATTGTTAAAATGTCTATACTACCCAAAGTAATCTACAGATTCAATGCAATCCCTATTAAATTATCAACATCATTTTTCACAGATTTAGAAAAAATAATTATACACTTTGTATGGAATCAGAGAAGACCCCGTATAGCAAAAGCAATTTTAAGCAATAAAAACAAAATGAGAGGTATTAATTTGCCAGACTTCAAACTATACTACAAGGCTGTGGTTCTTAAAACTGCCTGGTATTGGCACAAAGGAAGGGACACAGACCAGTGGAACAGAACAGAAAATCCAAATATAAAACCATCCTCATATAGCCATCTAATCTTTGACAAAATAGACAAAAACATACTCTGGGGACAAGAATCCCTATTCAATAAATGGTGCTGGGAAAACTGGATAGCCACATGTAGAAGACTGAAACAGGACCCACAGATTTCACCTCTCACAAAAATCAAATCATGGTGGATAACAGATTTAAACCTTAAATGGGAAACGATTAGAATTCTAGAAGAAAATGTAGGAAAGACTCTTACAGACATTGGTCTAGGCAAAGAATTTATGAAGAAGACCCCGAAGGCAATCACAGCAACAACAAAAATAAACGAATGGGACCTGATTAAATTAAAAAGCTTCTCCACAGCCAAAGAAACAGTCAGGAAAATAAACAGACAGCCTACAGAATGGGAAAAAATTTTCGCATACTACACATCAGATAAAGGACTGATAACAAGAATCTATTTAGAACTCAGGAAAATCAGCAAGAAAAAATCAAACAACCCTATCAAAAAGCGGGCAAACGACACGAATAGCAAGTTTTCAAAAGAAGATATAAGAATGGCTAACAAACATATGAAAAAATGCTCAACATCCCTAATCATCAGGGAAATGCAAATCAAAACCACAATGAGCTATCACTTAACTTCGGTGAGAATGGCCTTTATCAAAAAGTCCCAAAACAACACACGTTGGCGTGGATGCGGAGAGATAGGAACACTCATACACTGCTGGTGGGACTGCAAACTAGTGCAACCCATGTGGAAAGCATTATGGAGATTACTTTAAACAGATTCAAGTAGACCTACCATTCAATCCAGCAATCCCATTATTGGGCATCTACCCAAAGGAACAAAAGTCATTCTATGACAAAGATACCTGTACCCGAATGTTTATAGCAGCACAATTCACAATTGCAAAGATGTGGAAACAACCCAAATGCCCATCAATTCATGAATGGATTAGTAAACTGTGGTATATGTATACTATGGAGTATTACTCAGCTATAAGAAATAACGGTGATACGACATCTCTTTGGTTCTCCTGGAGAGAGTTGGAACCCATTCTATTAAGTGAAGTATCCCAAGAATGGAAAAACAAGCATCACATGTACTCACCAGAAAATTGGTTTCCCTGATCACCTAAATGCACATCGGGGAAGGATACCAATTGGATATCAGACTGAGACGGGCGGTGGGGGGAGGGGATGGATGTATGCCTACATGATGAGTGTGTTGCGCACCGTCTGGGGAATGGTCATGCTTGAAGGTGCTGACTCGGGGAGGTGGGGGAGGGGGGAGGGGATGGAGGTATGACTACATGGTGAGTGCCAGGCGCACTGTCTGGAGAATGGACACGCTTGAGGCTCTGACTCAGGGGGATGGGCGGGATATGGACAATGTATATAACCTGAGCTTTTGTACCCCCATGATGAGCTGAAATAAAAAAAAGAATGGTGCATTTTATTGTATTTAAGTTACGCCCTAGCAAAGTTGATTAAAAAAACAACAACAAGCTTTTCAACTTGGAAGAAACTTGAGTCAAAATATTCTACTTCATCCAGGCCACAATCTTTTCTTACCTGGATTTTATAACACCCTTCTCACTGTTTCCCCTTAAGGGAATCAAACTTCCCCTCCCATACGTTTTTCACTCTGAAGTCAGTGATGTTTTTAAAAGTAAATATGATTATGTCACTCCAAATAACCCCCATTCTTCACCTGTATCAGTCAGGTGAAGTCAGAGAAACAGAACCACTAAAACAGATATAGATACTTGTTATAGGTATTTGGCCTTCCACAATTGTGAGAACTGGTTAAATGGTAATTGTAATGCTGTTATGTTCACCTGTTATCTTCTGATGCTGGAGTTTGAAGTCCACAGAGGAGGAAGTTGGGAAGAGAAGATGTAAAGTTACAATAACAAGCTGGAACCCACAAACACAAGAATGAACTGAAACCTGTCAGTTCTTACTGCTTCTGACTTTGACGGTATAGGACAGAAGCTGGAGCCTTTCATTATCATGGAGCTACCTGGTCCAGGAGCCAGAGGAGCTCGAGGAGGACCCAGAGGAAGGTGAAGCAGTTGCAGGCTCAGCCACTGCCTCACACCAAGGGAAGCCAGCAGGCAAGAGACATGTATGAGCTACGAAATAGCAGCTGATTCACTTCCATCCTCTAAATCTCCCAAAAGAATCTCTTATGGACCACCCTAACTAAGACTATTCAGTAAAGGGAATGCTGGGAAATGTAGTTTAGCCCAACCAAACTGACACATTACAAAGCCATTCCAAACCTTAAATGGCATTGTCCTTACTGCCTTAACATCTACTAAAATATGGGAAACTCTATCCATTTCTGCAGATCCTGTTTATCCCCTTATTCACCCTATCCTGTTGATATATAAACTTCCATTACAACATAAACTTCCTTAGTTTGACAGTCACCCAGAAAGCAAAGCCTGAGAAAAGGTGGTTTGTTTGGGAGATGATTCCTGAGAACATGATTAAAAATCAGGAAGTGTGGGGAGGAGACAGGAAAGGGAAAAAAGAGCCAGTAAAGGGAGTGTAAGTTAATGCTGTGGGCAACTGAAGCTCCATCTCACTGGGGATCCCCAGGAACCCTGTAGAACCTTAGATATCCCTCTGAAAGGAGGCTGAGGCACTTCTGCACCAACTGCCATCCCTTATTGGTTGAGTGTTGCCTCTGGAGAAGTTGTCCTCCTCCCCCTCCCAACACTTCCAGCCTGCTGCAGATGAACTAGATCCATTGGCTTTAGATAGAGCCCAAAGGCAGAAAAATAGAAGGACAACCAGTATTTGCGGTGGTATGTTGGAAGAACATAAGAAACTACCAAAGCTGCGATGAAGTTAGAGGAGGGCTGAGGGGATGTGGCCTGAGTCATCAATAATTTCTGCTCTACTTCCCAAAGGCTTTTTATCTCCATTAATCACTATGTGCCAGCGCAAATACAAAAAGCATAAAAAGAAATAATGCCAAACCAATTTCACTTTCTTCTTTCAGAGAACTAATGGCTTGGGAGTTTAGGGAAATTTCATTGATTTACTGAATTATAGTAAGGAAAATATATAGAAAAAAGAGCTAGATCCCAGCCTGAGCAAGAGCGAGACCCTGTCTCTACTAAAAAAATAGAAAGAAATTATCTGGCCAAGTAAAAATATATATAGAAAAAATTAGCTGGGCATGGTGGCGCATGGTCCCAGCTACTCGGGAGGCTGAGGCAGTAGGATCGCTTAAGCCCAGGAGTTTGAGGTTGCTGTGAGATAGGCTGACGCCACGGCACTCACTCTAGCCAGGCAACAGAGTGAGACTCTGTCTCAAAAAAAAAAAAAAAAGAAAGAAAGAAAAGAGAGCTAGATAAGTGAAGGGTATATGGACCATTACCAGCTGACAGATGTAGTCAAAGAATATTGATCAATGATGCAAACTCCCAGTTATATTGTATTTCTTCCTGTATGTTGTATGTGAATGGTACACTTGGAGTTGCACATTACAGCAATGCTATATAGCACAGTAGTTACTCACTAAATGTCCGTGAAAGGGACAGGAGTAGGTGAAAGGTCATAGAAAGTTGTTTGACTTGGAGTATTAGAAAAACACAGATAAGTGGTTCTCATGTGGGGGTTATTTTGTCCCCCAGAAAACATTTGGTAATGTCTAGAAACATTTTTGCTTGTTGAACTGGGGAAGGAGGTGCTATTAGAATCTAGTAGGAAGAGAACAGGATGCTGTTAAACATTCCATAATACACAGGACAACCTCCCTTTCCCCAACAAAGAATTATCCTACCCAAAATATCAATAGTGCCAAGGTTGAGAAACCCTGACACACATAAAAGGCATCTGGGTATTGACAGATAGATATACACGTATATATTATTTCTTCACTTACAACATTTAAAAAATCAATATATTTAATTACAAATGATTTGTCCTACACACTAGCAATACAAAGTGTTGCATTAGTACCACCAAAACCAAAGGAATTGGTGAGTCCAATACATCTTTTCTCAGTTTTCCATTCCTGTGCCTTTAGTGGAACATAATTGAGATCAAATTCTAGTTCTGTACAATCCAGGTTTAAAGTAGGTGGTAGTTTTCGATAATAACAAGCTAGTGTGGTAAAAGCTGCCTCGACTGCCCCTGCAGCTCCCAGCAGATGTCCTGTGGCTCCCTTAGTTGAGGAAACTGCAAGGGCATATGCATGGTCTTTGAAGAGATGTTTGATAGCTTTGTTTTCAGCAGCATCCCCCAATGGTGTGGAAGTAGCATGTGCGTTGATGTAAGATATCTCTTCAGGTTGTACACCTGCATCTTTTACAGCAGCAGCCATACATCTGATAAAATAAGAAAAGAAATTTAATTTATCAGGACTAAGTTTAACAAGAGATTCTTTTATGTACGGCTTATGTGAAAGAAATATAGGTATCCTAGTACACTAAATGCAAAGAATCCTTTGCTCTAGTAACAGAATTCCATCTTGGAGTACCATGTCAGTTAGAATGCCATCTGCATGGAAATTATGAATCACACACCTTGGACTGATTCATCACCATGAGTTAAACACACAAGTCCATGGACTGTATAATCTCTAATAAAATATAATTCCATTTATTTGAATTGGCACTTTTCCTTAAGGAAAAACCATGTTGAGTCAAGACCAGAATAATTTTTCTTCTAGGGATTTTTTATGAATGTGGCAATTTTTAATGAGCATTATAACTACATTTTAATGTTTTCTTTCACATTTAAATGTAAAACTTGGCATATTTCCCAATAATCTACTACTTCAGTGCTTCAAATAACCTTTCAAAGTCTTCTTTATTTAGGTTATTAATAATTCTAAATAAATAAAGAATTATGAAGCCAAACCAAAAAACAAAGAAACAAATCTAAAAATACAAAAATTTCTCTGGAAGAACTTTTGAATACCTTTTAGATGTCAATATCCTTTTAGTTCCTGAGATATATCATTATATCTATATCTATATAGATATTTCTTAATAAGCAGCTTAGAGTATAATTTGAAGTGTGCCAAAAGGACTCTCCTAAATATTACTATTTCTTCATCTAGCTTGTTACTATGCTTGACATTGTTAGCACCAGCAACTACCCACGAAAACTCAAAAGTGTAACTTAGGTGTTGATAAACCGTGGCCCTGGCTAGATGCCTGCTTTTGTAAATACTTTCATAGGAACACAACCATGCCCATTCATTTATGTGTTGTCTATGGCTGCCTTCACACTACAATGGCAGAGGTGAGTAGTTGCAACAGACTCTGGCCCACAAAGCCAAAAATATTTACTACTTGTTCCATTACAGAAAAGGTTTGCTAACTCCTGGCTAATTTAACTCAGTAAAATGTAATATGATTTAAGAACACTAAGCTATTAGCTAACACATTGACATATTATCAGGTTTTTTTTTTTTTTAAACACACTACTTATCTCTTCTACAACTGGTAAATTGCTTTTCAAAGTACGGCCCTTTGACCAGCAGCATCACCATCACCTGGGAGCTTATTAGAACTACAGAACCTCAAGTGCCACCCCAGATACACGGAGTCAGAATCAGCATTTTAGTAAGATCTCTTGGTAATTAAAGATTGAGACGTGCTCACTTGAAAAGAACATAAGTCTGTTGAAATGGAGCGGAGACCAGACACATCTAGAAGGGTTGATTTTACTCTCCAAGTCTGATGAAGGGTCGAGGAGGAGGAGGAGGAGGACTGTGGGAGGGAGCACACTGATGCTTGCTAAGGAGACATGGAAGCAGGAAAAGTTGGCAGAGACACATGGTCTTCTTCACAACTTTATTGGCTTTAAATGCAATTTTTGTAAGGATGTTCAAATGTTTTCAAATATTTCAAATGTTTAAAGCCAAGAATTCAAAACCACGTTTAGTCTAAAATGGAAAAACAATAAAGATACTGTACATCATGGCCTGATACTACAAGTCTTCCTAATTTGGGACTACGATAAAGTATCTTATTTGAAGACATATTTTGAAAGAAACAACCAGTCTTTACCTTAAGGCACCTTCTCCTTCAGGATCGGGGGCAGTTATGTGACCAGCATCACCTGAGAGTCCATAGCCCAAAATTTCTGCATAAATTCGTGCCCCTCTTTGAACAGCATGTTCATGTTCTTCCAGCACCAGCACAGCTGCGCCTTCTCCCATTACAAAACCATCTCTCTTTGGATGAAACGGTCGACATGCCAACTTAGGATCTGAGTTTGTGCTCAGAGCCCGGGCTCTGGAAAACCCAGCAAGAGATAAAGGGCTAATGCAAGAATCTGTACCTCCAGCCACCATCACATCAGCATCACCATGGGCTATAAATCTATAAGAATCTCCCACAGCATGAGCTCCTGTGGTACAGGCTGTGGATACTGCATGATTGGGGCCTTTGAGTTTATATCGAATACTGACGTGGCCTGCTGCCATATTGACCAGAATCTTAGGAACAAAGAATGGGCTAACTTTATTGTAACCTTTTGTCTGAAACATCAAAGCAGTTTCAGAAACAACTTCAAGAGGAATCATTCCCATGCCAATTGCAACACCAGCGGCTGCTTGATCAGCTTCGGAATGAGGATGCCAGCCAGAATCTTTCATGGCTAATTCTGTAGCCCCAATGGCCATGATGGTGGGAGAAGACATGGACTTGATATCTGATTTGGACACAAAGTTTTGTTCATTGAATTGACCTTCATCACAACCTCTTGGCACAAAACCAGCAACCCTGCAAGGGATACTCTTATACTCTTCACCAACCACTGAAACAATTCCACTCTCTCCTTGGATAAGACGATCCCATACCAGGTGTGTTCCAACACCAAGAGGAGTCACTAAGCCAATGCCTGTGATGACAACCCGCCTACGCAATTTAGATGTTGGCACAGTTCCAAAAAACCTCCTTTTACTTCTTGTTAACCGCTGGCATAATCTTGAATATACAAGATGAGTGCTTGTAATTTTCAGGAAATTCTGCAAGCAGTTTGACAACATGGTTGAGACTCTGACGATCAGAAACACATTCCTGTAACAGACCACAACACACTCAGAAGGTATTCACTGTTTAAAATCCTAAGGGACAAATAACATCTAAGGTGTTCTTTTGGGTGCTTGATGTGAGGGGCTAATGTACACAGGGAAAATAATTGTTACACCATTTTAATTTATACTTTATCCTCAAACCACCTGTTTAGACCTAACGCCCTTTTTAGACTGTAAGTATCCTCAGACATTGGAAGACAAAAAAGTGAATTATTCATTCAAGTCACCAAATCGGAATTAACAAGAAGTATAAAGGCAGTCCTAACCTGATCAGGGCTGCAGAAAGCATCTTTTTTCAGGATTACTAAGGTCTTATTCCAACTAGCATTTCTGGTGGCAGTGGCACAGAAAAGGCACAGGGCCTTTTCTTTGAGGTGCAGTGAGCAGGCTTTATCAGCCCTCAAACCCTAGAGATAACCAGCCTTTTCGAAAGGGCACCCAGGACCAAGAGCCGTGGCCTGATAGTTTGGACACTTGGGTTGACAATGGACTCTGGGACTAGGCTTGCGACTGGCAGAAGGGAACAGGTCTTTCCACTCCTCTAAACTTCTCCAGACGAGTCATCTGGGGAAGGAGCGGTTAGGACTAGCTCATCACCCCAGGGCACTACGAAGGCCACGCGCTGCAGTAAAAGGGTGCGGCCATTCCCTGCACCGCCCTCTCAAACACCACCACACACCCAAAGAAAGTGTGTTGAGAGGAAAAGAAATCAGGACCCAGATCCGCGGATTCCCCTCTCGAAATTCATCCCCGACCCGATCTGGGCTGTGGAGGGGCGAAGGAGGCAAGCGGCGAACGAGGGCTACCTGTAGCAGGGCTAGCGCAGAACGCGCGGCCACGGCTGCTCGGCGATGGCGCTCTCGGGCGCACGCGCGCACGCACACGCACGTATGCACATGCGCGGTCGCACGCACGCGTCCCGTCCAAGCCGGCTCCAGCCGGTTCACCTTGCGCCGCGTCACCTTGGCGGAGGTCAGATGGTGGGCGGTGCCCGGGTAGCTGTTCGCCGGGGTAGACTCACCACTGTCGGAACCACAGTGACTGGCAGATAGTCAAGGACCTACTAATAGCGCGATGAGATAGTGTTTTTGCCCATCAAAAGATAATTTTTCTTTGGGAATGCCCAAATATTTGCGTGTTGTCGGAGAAAAGACACCATGTTCTACTGGAATCCTAGGAAAGAATTAAGGAATTACTGTAGCCTCAAAGTTATTACTGTACTTCCCACAGTTATTTATAATAATGAGTAAAGTAGAACAAAAATGCCCAACATCAGGAAATTATGTATTTTGTGACACATCCACATGTCATGCAGCCAATTAAAAGGATTTTATAGGTGAATATTAATGTGCAAAGATGTTGGGACTATTTGTTAGGAGGTATATCCACCTACAAAACAGTATATATCCATTTTTTCAAAAATAATTTTTGGAGGTCTGCAGGAATATGCAATGATTATGATGTTTCCCTCCTTATTTTTGCTTAGCTTTATTTACTGCCTTCTCTACAATAGCTAATGCTTTTGTAATTATAACAGTTTTTACTTTTTAAAAATTGTCTCCACATCTAGGGCAGTGTTCAAAATACCACACCTAATGTCTGACAACAATGGAGGCATTTAATTTGTGTCTGAAAAATTCATTTGCTTTATTTGCACAGAGCTGGCTGTGAATCTGCAAAGGGAGAATATAACATATAAATATAAAAAAGCAAGAAGTCAGTTAGGTGCTGTTTATTGACCATCTGTGGTTCACAGACCTAAAGGCAGAAGTGTCATGGTATCTTCCACAAACTGCTGAGTATTGTAATACAATCAATGTCAAATGAGGTGTGGGACAAAGCAATAGTAAAAGCCTGAGAGTAAAGCAGAGGCTGGATCACAGAAGCTTTGGGTGTCATACTGAAGACTTTGGATTTGATCCCATGTGTCAGAGATCATATGCTGGTAGCCACGGTCTATTTTGGAGTGCAAAATTCTTTTACTAAATCTGAATTCCTCTGGGAATATCATGGTAAACTCTCTTTCCCTTCACCAGTCTTCCCTACTCCTTTTTGTCTTCTAGAAAGCCACTTCATACATTTAAGTTACCTGGCTCCTGGCACCATTTGACTTCAGAATGTGGGCAGAAGGAGCCATAGAAAACTTTTTACCAGTAGAATAACATGATCAGATGTGCGCTTTAGAAAAATTACTATTGCAGCAACGTACATGGTGGCTTGGAAGGATGTGGGAAATCAACACAGGGAAGAGAGTTAAAACTAGATGAAACATGATGAGGCCCTGAACTAAGGCAATGGCAAGGAAGAGAGATGCAGATGTTGAGAAGGAAATATTGCTAGGATATTGTCCCTGATGAGGTGGAGGTGGGTTTTTCCCTCACAGCTAGGAAATCCTCTGTCCCCTTTCTCACCTTCTTAATCTGAGGATTATGTTCAAATTCTCCCTCCTCAATGAAACTACAGCTCACAATTAAATTTTCCTTCCTCTAAACTAGTAGTTCTCAAACTACTGTGCATCAAAATCACCTGAAGGGCTTGTTGCTACACAGGTTGCTGGGCCCAGCCTTTAAAGATGGGGCTTGAGAATTTGTCTTTCTGACAAGTTTCCTGGTGATGCTGATGATGCTGGTCTAACCACTGCTCTAAACTCATATTTCCATGAAAGTAGGGACCATGCTTATCTCCTTCACTGTTTAACAGTGCTTAGCACAGTGGTTGGCATTTAGCAGTCACTTCATAAATATCTGGTGAATAAGTGAATTATGGAAAGAATGAAAAAAACCCTCACATTTGCTATATATGGGCCCTTTTTGTGCACTTTTTACTTTTTTACCAAATGACTTTTGTTTTTCTCTTCACAGTAATTTGTTTCCTCAACTAAAGGTCTATTTGTGTGTAAGTTATTATCATTACATTTGTCTTCCCTACTAGATTAAAAGTATGCTATCTCAGAATGCTTTGTGCACAGCAGGCCCTGAATAAATAGTTGTTGGTTAATCACTTAGTGCAGTCACACAATAGTGAATCACCACACCAATTCCTGAAAAGCTTCGACCCCTCTCCTTGCTGATGATCTTTGTTGAGGTTAACTTGATATATATATATAGATAAATATAAAATCAATCTTGGGGAAAATTTAGTGGGTTATTTCTTTTTTCTATTTCATTTAAGAATAGTGCCACAATGTGTCAGCTCCAGAGATGATGTTCTTAATAAAGGTGGAATCCTGAAAAAAAAAATTCATTATTTTAGAACAAAAAAAATCATAAGAATAGCAATTTCAAAGCTAATTTAATACTAGACCATCTTTTGGTCGTTTGAAGCAATGATGGATATAAAAAAATTAAGGGTAGCTTAATATCTTCAACTTTTCTAAAGAAAACTGAAGAATCAAAATGTCTTCAACTTGATTTACATGGAAGAAGAGGAGAAGAGTAAGACAAAACCCCTTATTATAATGAATTCCCTTAATAGTTTCATAAATGGTGGTATCCAAAAGAGACTAGTTACTCAAGAACTTAGAGATGTTGGTAAAGAGTTATCTGGAAGGACTCAAATTTCAGGTGATTTAAAAAAACTAAATGGTGATTTCTATGATTTTATGAACTATACATTATCATCACAGTATTAATGCTATGGCATTGGTTTTCACACTGTGGTGGCATATTCCCCCACCAAGTACTTCATGGCCATTATATCTGTCAAGGGGAAGGCTGAGCTGACAGCATTCTGCCCCTCCCCTATCCTCCTTGCTTCAATTCCAGAGCATTTCCACTTTGGTGTTTTGTATATAGAGAGTCTAAGATTGTATTTGAAAAAGACGTGTTCTGTTGCTTTAAAAAATCATAAATACTGTATAATATATAATATCTTTATATATTGTAAGGATAAATAAATGTACCAGTGGAAAAAAGAAACTCAAATTAAGGGGATTATAGTTTGTGGCAGAGACAGCTAGTTATAACCCCAGCCCTGCCACCCTCTCATCCCATTATGTAGTTGTGAGAGGTATCTGTCCATCTAGGGACTACATTTCTCAGCCTCCCCCCTTTTTATCTAGATGGAGCCTCATTCTTGCTAAACATATGGTAGAGAAAATGATGTATGCCATTTTTGGGCTCATGTGGTTAAAAAGTAGGTGTGCCCTTTTTTTTTTTTTTGCCCAACCACTAACTAAATGCATAAGTCTCTGAGGCTCTATGGCAGGAGTTAGCAAACTACAAGCTGCAGGCCAAACCCAGCAGGCTGCCTATTTTTGTAAATAAAATTTCACTAGAACATAGCCATGCCCATTCATTTTAAAGTATTGCCTACGGGAGGTGCAACTGCAGAGGCAGAGTTTCAATATTAATAGTTGAGACATACCCTGTGGTCCATAAAGCCTAAAACATTTACTCTCTGGCTCCTTACAGAAAATGTTTGTTTACTACTATTACAAGGGATGGAAGGACCATGGGCTCACTGACTAATGACATTATTAAACTGTTATATGAGCCAGAAAGAAATTTCTCTTGCATTAAGCCATTGAAAATTTTAGTTACAGCTGCTAGCAACATACTATCTGTTGAACAGACTATTCTTCCAACTTGGTCCAAAAACCTACTTGTTTATTAAAAACTTACACATATCTGGCAGAATAATGGTAATTAAAGTGGACAGCATATCTCATGCGCTTGCTCAGAGATAACTGGAAAAAAACTTCAAATCGGAAAAGCAAACGGATGAAACATCAATAACTTTTTAAGAGGTTACTTACACAAATAACTTATCTTAAAAACGTAAGGTCAAGAAAAATATTTGTTGAGGTTTGGAAAGGAATTTCTAAAAAGAAGGAAGCCATTGGTGAAGTATACCATCAAAGGCATGGTGAGGCAGACGCTGCATTAAAGTAGTTAGGCATGCATCTTCTAATAGGAATAAAAGACACTGATCGCACGATCTACCTGCAGAACAAAACTCACAAAATAATACCCTTACTAGGAGGGATGCAGGTTTTTATTCTCCCTGCTCCCTATTCTATTCTGTTCTATTTTGTTATTGTGTATGTGTTTTATGCTGGTCACCAGGCGGTAAACTGAGCCCACTCATTAATATATTTCAACTTGTGGTTTAAAAAACACTTCTTTACAGAGGAATCATACTATTTGAGCTGGGCCTTAAATAAGAGCTTTTCAATCTTTTACATAATTCTGAAAGGAAATCATACGTCATAAACCCAGCGGAGTTTACGGCTACGCTTTTGTTTTTGAACGTTTGTTGTTCCTTCCTTCTGGGGTCTTTCATCTACATCTGTCTAGAAGGCCCTGACAACCTGCGGAGAGAGGGTGGTTTTATTTGTGGGGAAGGGAGAGCCGCGGAAGAGGCGCTTGCTCCACCTTAGTAGCTCGATCCATTGAAAGCGCCCGTGGGTCGCGGAGGAATCCGCGTTTCTGGGAGGCGCGGGACTACCGGCTCCGTCCCTGTGGCCGAAGCCTCCCGCCCCTCGGAGACGAGCTCTCCGGCCCTGCAGACCGGCACTCCGCCCCTGCCGCCAGCCCCCTCCTCCGCTCCGCAGCCAGGCCACCGCCCTCCCGGCCGAAGCCCCCAACCCTTCCGACCAGGCACCTACCCTTCCTAGCCGAACCCACCTGCCTTCCCGGCCTTCCTCCCTCTCCCCGAACAGCCTTGCCGGACAAGCTCCCCCCACCTTCCGAACAGCCCCTCGCGCCACCCGAAGCGTCCCCGCAGCTCCGGGCCACGTTCCCCGCCGCGCGCTGAGGCGCCTGCTCAGTGCGGGCCGCGGCGCGCGGGGGGCGGGGACGGCCGCTGGCGCTCAAGCATGGCGGCCGCGGCGCTGGGCAGCTCGTCCGGCTCGGCGTCCCCGGCGGTGGCCGAGCTCTGCCAGAACACCCCTGAGACCTTTCTGGAGGCCTCCAAGCTGCTGCTCACATACGCTGACAACATCCTCAGGTGCGATGCCACGGGGTTGGACGGGGGTGCTGGGGCAGGCAGGCCGTGGCGCGCGCTCAGCCCGGGTCTGGGGGCGCCCGGCCCGGGCCCCGGAGGTCGGCGAGGCCCAGCGGGACCCAGGCCCGGACCCGGCTTCGGCTCGGCCTCTCAGCCCGCTGGCCAGGGGCCCAGGACCCGGCCGCGTTCCGCCGCCGCCCGAGAAGAGGAAGTTTCTTTGCAGTTGTGACTTGGCACCGCAGGTCGGGGTGCTCCGTGTGAACTGGAGGTCCCCGGGATGGGGCGGGGCGGGGGGGAGACGTGCCCCAGACACGGCCTCTCACGTCCTTGTTTAACTGTCTTAAATGTCAGGGCGTGAACGGTACCAGCGTCTCATTCCCACCGCGAGTATTTTTCTGAGCAGGGTGGCTTCCATTTCCACATGCTTATCAGAAGTTCGCTCCTGGCAAAGTGATGTTTTCCTCCCATTTTGTGAATATCCTAAAACTAAAGCATAATACTACCGAAGTGGTGGAATTTTGAATTTTTAATGGTTTTTCTGTGTGTGTCTGTGCACGTTTTTGTTGATTGAAGCATTAACCGTAGTATTTTACAGTTTTTCATGTTAGTGCCTGGATTATACTATTCAACATTACCGTTTAAATAGTAAGAATTAGTGAAGGTTATCACTTTTGATAAGAGTAATTTGCTTCATTCTCCTGTGAGCAAAAAGTATACTTCCAGAGCTTTAAGGGACCTTACAGATTTGGGGAATTGGGAGGCAAATTTGATTATTCATTTTGAATCATTACCCACCCTCAACTCTTCAGATCAAATGATATCGTGTCTTAAAGAGGGACCTAGTATGTGGATGAGGGAAATAGAACTCAGATTAAAGGAGCTCCAGGTGCTTTAGTGGTGTTACTTCGTTTACCAGGTCCCCGTGATCATCTAGGTTCTCTGACCTCAGCCCCTGGTACACTTGCTCTTCTAAGTGGTTGGTATATTGGCATGAAGTCTAACAGGAAATTCTTCTCAGTTTCAAGGTTATAGATTTCATGTGACCCATTTTTAAAGATGTTAGTTACAAGAGCAGGTTTTTTAATCCATGGCAATAATATTGTTCATTTAGGTAACATTATTTTTAAAGTAAATTGAAGGGAAGACCTATTGAGGCCTTATTATATGCCAGATGCTATGATCGATGCAGCACGTGGCCTGTTCATAGCTACAATTGTGACCTGTGTGGGGACCACCTTCCTTCTCTGTGACAGCTTCTCAACTCGCCTTTTCTTCCTTGAGAGGCCTTACATCTCCTTAGAGTTTATGGAAAGGCAGTGGACTCTATGAATGAACTACTAAGAGACTGAGTTCTCCCAGAGCCCATCAGCTGGGACTTCCCACCTGAAAAGCCATCGAGTTATTTAAGCCTCACTGTTTAGAAAAGAGAGGTGGCCTTCTAATGAGTACTAACTTCTGCTTTCAATCAGTGAAACCGAAAATGCTGAGATCCAGTTATTTGGAGGAAGAAAACCTTTGCATGCAAATAATGACATTTAACATCATAATCACCATTATGAATGTTTACTAAACTCCTAAAAGAAACTTGGGGGCCTGGTGCGGTAGCTCACACCTGTAATCCTAGCACTCTAGGAGGCCGAGGCGGGAGGATCGTCAAGGTCAGGAATTCGAGACCAGCCTGAGTAAGAGCGAGACCCCGTCTCTACTAAAAATAGAAAGAAATCATTTGGACAGCTAAAAATATATATAGAGAGAAAAAAATTAGCTGGGCATGGTGGCACATGCCTGTAGTCCCAGCTACTCGGGAGGTTGAGGCAGAAGGTTTGCTTAAGCCCAGGAGTTTGAGGTTGCTGTGAGCTAGGCTGATGCCATGGCACTCTAGCCCAGGCAACAGAGCAAGACTCTTTCTCAAAAAAAAAAAAAGAAAAAAGAAACTTGGCATGCTGTCAGTTACAGTTTTTACTAACGGTTTCTGTTTCTGATCTTGAAGAGTTTTTATCTAAAAAAGAAATTAGGAGAGTTTAGAACTCATGTAATTGGAGATGGTATGAAAAATTTCCCCTTTTAGTTTGTCTTAGGTATTACAATAGTGTCCCTGTCCTCATACTCTTAGAATTCAAACTCCATCAGTCTGTAGTGGGAAGGAAGGAGGGGACTGATAACCCCCAAGTTCAGTGACTTGCTGACCTCTTAACAGAAAAGTTCCAGATCCCTTCTTGGTCCTCAGCCACACAACGTTACAGATCTGCTAATCTAACTTATTTGAGAGTGGAGAAAAACAAAGTTTTATGTTCCTTTTTCTGTTTGGGGAAATCCACTAGCATTAGAGGTAAGGGACTATATAAGGGATATAGTCTTGATACCTTTGCTCCTACTTCAGTTGAGCCTTAAACAACATGGGTTTGAACTGGGCAGGTCCACTTATATATGGAGTTTTTTCAACTGTGCGCCGATGAAAAATGCAGTATTCCCCAGAGGCCAGTTTTTCACATAAGAGTTCTACAGGGCTGACTGTGGGACTTGCGTAGCACAAATTTAGGGATGAGAGTGGGGGTGTCCTAAAACTGATCGCCCATGTAAACTGAAGGACAACTATGGTATTTTATAGAACGAGTGCCGAAATGAGAATTTCATTAGCAGATTTGGTTTTTTGAAACAATGATACTTTTTGCTATATACACTGCATCTCAAGTGAAAATAATACTTTTATTAAGTTTTAAATTTCTGCTTTGGATGATGTTTATCCCGTCCTCCAACTAGCAGTCATAAATCAGTAGAAGAAATTGCATGCGCAAGGTGCCATGAGTTTGCACCTTTTAACTTTTTTTCAGTTTACTGACTTCTAGATAAAAATGAGGTATTTTCAATAATATCTGCTTTCTCAAAAATTTGTAATAGTTTTACTGACGTTCCATAGGGATTCCTTACATACTTTGCTTCACTGATTCCATAAAATGTATATTTGATTTTCCACTAATTTTCTTTGCAAACTGCACACAGTTATTACCAGCTGCACTGGGTGTGATTGGAAAATGGTTTCTTTCCTCAAAGAACATAAATATATTTGGGAGAAAGGCACAAGTATGGAAAACAGTTACAGCATAAAATCTAGAGAACAATTTTAAGATGATGTTTAAGCACTTAAATATTTTTGTGAGGAGCTTGCAGGGGGACCTGACCTGGGACAGTTTTGAGAATGTAGGTTTGATAAGGTGAAACTGATTGGAGTAACAGAAAACCTATATCTGACATAACAGGCAAGAGAAAGCCATTGTAGTTTCTAGAGTCGAAGAGAAGCATAATGAAAGAGTTCCATGTAGAATAACGTGAGACACAAGGCATTGATTCTAATTGTGAAGCTACTGCATAGTCATAAATGTATATGGGGATGGAATAAAGACGTGTTGTATTCAAGGATTGGCAGTTCTCAATGACTGAATGTATGGAGTGGAACTGGTAATGGCAGAAGATAAAATAATCAAAAGTAACTTTAGATTTCTACTCTATTACCGTTGACACCTGGAGAAACTGAGGGTGGGTAGTTGATTGAGGATTGGCGAATTTGTTGGCAGCTTCTGGGGTGAAGAGTATGGAAGTTTTATAACCAGACATGTTTCATGTTAAACAAACTAGGTGTGTAAGTTTTGCATGTCAGCAACAGAATAGTAGAGTTAGAGCCAGAGATGGTTCACATAATGGTTCTTAAGGCAAAGAGAAGTTTTTGAAAAATTTAGGTGTATCTCAGAATAACAGATTTTTAGGACTAGATATAAAATTTAAATTTACCTACAAACCAGTTTTTGTGATGAGTAATACAAATACAAGATTATAGGATGCACTTATGTACTAAGTTTCCACTTATGTGAACCCCTTCTGGGACTATGCATTCTAAAGAAGATGAGGGCTCATAAATGATCAGATATATTTAATTCTTAAAGTTTCTGAAATTCTGGAATAGCTAATTTTTTCTTTTTTCTGAGATGCTATTAATGTTGCCTACTATTAACATGCCTTACAATCTTAGAAATATGGTAGACTGTGACATTTAAAGTGAAAAGTGTGACTTTTTCCTACCATTCATACCATAAGAACAAAGGCTAATTTTCCATAAGTTAAATAATTTGATAACTGTGGGGGTATGACAACTAGGAAGACACCAAAATATGTTCAAAGTGATGCTCGAGTGACATACAGGAAATTTTGCTGCCCATACAAGAGCCCATTCATTCAGCATTATCAACAACTCAAAAAAATCCCAAGCAAAGGTACAAAATAATTGCTAACAAGCAGCATAAATAATTCAAGTTACAGAGATAGTTAATGGGCAGCAGAGATAGAAAAAAAATACAGCAAAGCATTACATCAAAAGTTGAGAAAAGTCTTCAGAGAAAATTAAGTTAATGGAAGAAGATTGAGCAAAAATGAAGTTGTTCCTTAGGATTACTTTAACATACTGAAGGATAAGGAGTGTGGTGATAAGCTCAAGGACAGTGTACACACTGGGATGATGCTGAAGTTAAGAGTTTAAGAAAGTATTTGGGCTGGGGGAGGTGGCTCACGCCTGTAATCCTAGCACTCTGGGAGGCCGAGGTGGGAGGATCAGGAGTTCGAGACCAGGCTGAGCAAGAGTGAGACCCCCGTCTCTACTAAAAATAGCAAGAAATGATCTGGACAGCCGAAAATACATATAGAAAAAAATTAGCCAGGCATGGTGGCGCATGCCTGTAGTCCCAGCTACTCAGGAGGCTGAGGCAGGAGGATTGCTTAAGCCCAGGAGTTTGAGGTTGCTGTGAGCTAGGCTGATGTCATGACACTCTAGCCTGGGCAACAGAGCGAGACTCCTTCTCAAAAAAAAAAAAAAAAAAAAGCATTTGTATGGCCCTTTTCCATCCAGGGTCAGGAAACAGGATCTGAATCTGAATCGTTTGAGGTCTGATGGCCCTACAGGCAAGTTCTCTAAGTCTTTCAGGGCTTCAGGGACAGGCTTTTGGCATTAGTCTATGTTCCAGGTGTTGGCTGGTTTGCTCAACATATTTAGTAAAAGAAAGGATTTGGAGAACTGGACTTGACTCATTATTGGACCGTATTTGCAATATTCTTTTAGTGAGAAAAACATATAAATGATATGTGAGATTCAGAGATGGTAAAAAAAAATTTCTCATTAAAAACTAAAGAGGAAAATCTAAACTACATATCAAAGTTTACATTGAAACAATGTATATCAAAATAATAAGCTATATCTGAACATCTAGTGTAAGTTTTATAAGAATTTCTGAACGGTGGAGAAAGAAGAAACACTAGAAAATCAAGCAGAGAGAAACACTCTAAGCACGTAGAGATCTGAAATCTATTGACAAAGAAAATAGCTTAAACAGTTTTGAACCAGTAGGGTATATTATCCTGGTAGTGCTAACATGCTTATGATCCTGTGGAATGTGTTGAGTGTCATGAAAAGATGCCTCATTTGCTTGTAACTAGCTCTGATAAATGTAGGATTATTTTACAGTTCTTTTTTGTTTGTTTGTTTAAGTAGTAAGAAAGAGAGGCCACTTGTAACATCGTGTGGCCTAGAAGGGCCGGGGCTGCCAAACATTCTGCAGCGCACAGGGAAGCCCCCACAAAGAAGGCCCCAAATGTTAGTAATGCCGAGACTGAGAAACCCTTGTCTAATAGAAGAGTAGGGGATAAATTTTTCTGTGTTTTTCAACTATCTGTGATTCTCAGATTACCTGTGGTGAAGAACATGGTTTTTGTTTTTAATTTCCAACCCTTTGTGGACCTTTAACTTTTGTAAAATACAGTGAAAATTTCATGGCAATATCAAATTGCTATAAAAATTACTGAACACTCTCAATGTCTGCTCTTCTCATGGATGGATAGTGAAGAATTTATAGATCAGCACCAATCTGTGGACGTTTTGAATAGCACTTAAGAACTTTTGTCTCTGAATATTCTGTAATAAACTTGTATAATTTTTGAAGTTAAGAAAAAAGAAGCTTAAAAACATTTATTTAGTATTTATGACCATTTGGCAATCAGAAATTGATAGAAAACATGGAAAGCTTGTTAAAACTTGGACGATTAAAATATTTGTTTTGGGGGTTTTTTTATATCCAAGTATCTAGAAAACATGTATGGTTAAGACAAGAATGATAAATCAGTTGCTAGCATGTGCCCACACCCCATTTCATACCTTAGGCAGATAGCCACAGCACACCTATCATATGGACTCCAGACACAGCCTCAGAATCCTTCTTAACATAGTGCTTATGGAAGCCACAACCACTTTAAGGCAGTTGGTATCAGATATGAGACTTTTCATCCTAAAGTATGTTTTGAGGGTCTTTTAAATGTAATACCGTGATTATCTTACATAACCTTCTATCTTCTTTCTGATTTAAAAAAAAAATCTTTCTGATTTATCAGGGTTATTAAAAATCTCAAAGCTTTTCATGTACTAGTTACTTATCTTATGTATACTATTCAGAATCTTAATTATGGTAAAAAGAAATTTATATCTTTTTATTATCATACTTTCTGTGTCAAAAATATATCTTGAACTAAAGCAGAACTTGTAGTAAAAACAGTCACTGATGTAAGGAAGAAAGAAAATCAAGTGACTGTAAAGGTATAGGTAGGTTCATGTTTGTTAGAAGTAAAGTCTTTGAGGAACTATGATCCATTTTATATAGCTATTTAGTTTCTTTTATTCATTCATTTCACAAATATTTATTAATCATCATCTATGTGCCAGGTACCATGCTAGATGATGAAGATTCATTAGAACAAAACACAAAATCTTCTGTCCCTTGTCCGGAGCTTATATGGATTTTTTTTTTTTTTCCTTTTAACAACCTAAAAGACTCGTAAAGGTATCTCGCTTTAACGGCACAAAATGCAAATGTCACATGAATTTTCCTAATGGCAGTATTAATATTATCAGCTGTGAAATTAAACAGTGAGGTTGTACTAGATGTATACTGAGGTAAGAATCAAAATTGGACTGCCTTTCCAAACTGCTTCCTCTTTCTTTAAAGTTGGAGTCTATACTACCATCTAGGAGTTTAGCCAGTATGAAATATGAAAAGGAATGTAAAGTCACTATGAAAAATATAAATTACTTTATATAATCAAACTTTTGGTTTTTCATCAGAAACCCTAATGATGAAAAATATAGATCTATCCGGATTGGAAACACAACTTTTTCCACTAGACTCTTGCCTGTCAGAGGAGCTGTTGAATGTTTATTTGAAATGGGCTTTGAAGAGGTAAGTATGTTCATGTACAATGCAATCATTGTGTTGGTGAATAATTGTTTAAGATAGTGTTTTTTATTAATTTGTTAAATTGATTTCTATTAATTTCATTAATTGATCATTTTGGGAATCTGTAGAAGTCGTTATTTCTTCACCTATTAGACATTTAAAAATCAGTAAATATACTTTTAAATTGTAGTAAAATATAACAACTCTCCACAGAGAAATTCTTACAAGTCTCAGTTCTTTAGAATAAGGTAGGGTCAAACATGTAACCCAAGGACCAAATGTGGTTCACTTTAGACTCTTTTTTTTTTTTTTTGATACAGAGTCTCACTCTGTTGCCCAGGCTAGAGTGCCGTGGCGTCAGCCTAGCTCACAGCAACCTCAAACTCCTGGGCTCAAGTGATCCTCCTGCCTCAGCCTCTTGAGTAGCTGGGACTACAGGCATGTGCCACCATGCCTGGCTAATTTTTTGTATATATATTTTTAGTTGTCCATATAATTTCTTTCTATTTTTAGTAGAGACGGGGTCTCACTCCAGTTTAGACTCTTAGCAAAAACCTGACTTGTGAGCATATATGGATACTAATAGGGTCTAACTACCTGTCTCCAGTAAGAAATGAAAAGAGTCTGAAGTGAACGCAGAAAAGCTGAGTTCAGTTGCCACATGGAAACAACTTCTGTCACAGGAGAGGAGTTTCAGTGTATTTTTTTGTTTTTACTTCAACAGAAAAGTTTGGTATTTCCACCTTCTGGAATCTTGTGGCATAGTTTAATTTTATGACACATTGAAAATAGTTTTTAAGATTGTGAATTTTCTTTGTGTTTGTATCCTTAACTATTTCTAGTTTGTGGAGTATTGAGAGAAGTTAAACAGGTTATGGAGACTTAGTAGTCAGTGGCAGTCAGAATTGGCAGTTGTAGAAATTGTTAAAGAGATTTGCTGAGCTGCTGTAAGATACACTTTCCTTCCTGCCTCTCTGCCTCCCTCCCCAGGTTCCATTTCACACCAAGGTAACAGTAGTGAACTAAGTAGCAGATAAAATCCCATCTCACATAGAGGTTGCATTCTAACAGGTTAAACAGGCAGTAAACAGACATGAAAACAAAGAATATGAGTGCAAAGAAGAAAAGACAAGGTAATAGAATAAAAAACAGCTAGAGTGCTAGGCAGTGGTCAGGGAAGGCCTCTGAGGAGATAACATTTGAGCTGGGACATGAATGACGAAACAGTCCAGGTACCTGAAACTCTCAGGTGAGAGTATTTCAGGCAGAAGGATTAACATGTGCAAGGGACTTCTATCTAGCAGGAGTAGCTTTGACATAGAAGTTTCAGAGGCAGGCAGAGACCAGGACTTGGGATTTTGAGGACTGTGGCAAAGACTTGGACTTTATTCTAAGTGAGATGGGAAGCCATTGGGAAGTTTTAAGCAGGAAAGAATATTTTCAAAGATTATTCTAGCTGCTATAAAGAGAATATTCTGGATGTTCTGGAATAGGGACAAGGGATGAAGCAGATAGACTAGTTAGAAAGTTTATTAGTCTGAGTACATGGTAGTGGTTTTTATAAGTTCTGTGAGGGCAGGACTTTTTTCTGTTTTGTCCCTACATTGTTAGCTCCTAGAATAGTGTTGGTGCATTACAAATGTTAGGTACTCAATGAACATTTGGTGAATTAAGTATTGATAGCAGTGGAGGTGGGGAGAAATAGAAGGATCCAGGATTTCTTTTTGTAATGGAATCAACAGGAGTTGATGATGAATTGAATGTGGGGTATAAGGGAAAGGAAAGAATCAGGGACTTTTAAGTTTTGGTTTGAACAACTAAATGCATAGGAGTACAATTAATTGAGATGGAGAAATCTTGCAGAGTAGTGGGTTTCAGGGGAGAGATCATTACCTATCTTTTGGACAGTTATGACTCATTTGCTGTTAAATATTCAAGTAGAGATGTCAAGTAGGCACATGGATATATGAGCCTACAACTCAAAAGGAGAGATCAGGCTAGGGATATAAATTATGGTGTCATCTGATTGTAGATTATACACAGACATCTGAACATAAAGAATTTAAAATTATAGAGGGAGAACAAATGAGAGCATTGCTGATTTTGTTCAAGGAAATGCAGCTTTCTTAAGGTTCAAATTAGACAGGAAAATTGAGTAAATGACAACTGGAGACTACCCATTTTCATTGTTGAAGTGTCACAGATTCAGTGGAATTGGGTTTGTCTTTCATTCAGCAAATATTCAAGTGCTAAGTAGGGTAACCAACCATCCCGGTTTGCTCATTACTGTCCCGGTCTTCGCACTGAAAGTCCACATCCCAGATAACCTCTCAGTCTCAGGCAAACTAATGGTTGTTCACCCCACTGCCAAATAACAAGCCACACTGAGACTTGTAGTAGTATTTGATGCAAATGAAGTCACAATTTCTGAAAAGATTAACATGTTTTAATAAGACTAAATTATATTTAAAGTTTCTGGATAGCTTTGGACTTCACACCTCAGGACCTGTCTGAAGTAAGTGCTTTATCAGTGTGACTAAGGAGGAACTGATGGAGCTAAAATTGAACTCTACCTCAAAAAAGGAATTTTGTGGGCTTTTTAAAAAAGACTTTTTATGGATATGTAATAGTTGTACATATTTATGGGGTATATATGATACTTTGATACGAGCATGCATCAAAGATTGAAACAAGATTTAATAATCAAATCTGGTTAATTGGGATATCTGTCACCTTAAACATGCATCGTTTCTTTGTGTTGGGAACATTACAAATATAGTCTTCTAGTTATTTTGAAATATACAATAAATTATTATTAATTATAATTGCCCTACTGTGTTACTGATCTTATTCCTTCTGTCTAACTGTATTTTTGTACCCATTAACCAACCTCTTCTCATACCCGTTACCCTTCCCAGCTTCTGGTAACCACCTTTTATTCACTACCTCCATGAGATCAACTTTTTTAGCTTTCACATACAAATGAGAACATGTGATATTTGTCTTTCTGTTCATGGCTTACTTCACTTAACATAATGTCCTCCAGTTCTGTCCATGTTGTTGCAAATGACAGGATTTCATTCTTTTTTATGGTGAAATAATAATTCCATTGTGTATGTATACCACATTTTCTTTATTCATCTGTTCATGGACACTTAGGTTGATTTCATATCTTGTCTATTACAGATAATGCTGCTGTAAACATAGGAGTGCAGATAGCTCTTCAATATGCATATTTCTTTTCTTTTGGTTGTATATCCAGCAGTGAGATTGCTGGATCGTCTGGTATTTCTGTTTTTAATTTTGGGGGGAATCTAGTGGCTATACTAATTTACATTCCCACCAACAGTGTACAAACATTCTCTTTTTGCCATGTCCTTGCCAGCATTTGTTATTTTCTGTCTTTTTGATAACAGCCTTTTCAACTGGGTTGAGATGATGTCTCATTGTGGTTTTGATTTTCATTTCTGTGATGATTAGTGATGTTGAGCATTTTTTCTTATACATTGCTGGCCATTTATATTAGGTCATTAAGTGTCCGATTTCCATAAGTACTGAATTTGACATCTTTGACATTTTTACTTTGACACTTCTTGTTTTATTTTTATTGTGAAGGTAAGGTACATTGTCATTCTTTCAAATGCAAGGTTTTTGTCTGTGATGATCTTTTTTTTTTTTTTTCTTTTGAGACAGAGTCTCACTTTGTTGCCCAGGCTAGAGTGAGTGCCGTGGCGTTAGCCTAGCTCACAGCAACCTCAAACTCCTGGGCTTAAGTGATCCTACTGCCTCAGCCTCCCCAGTAGCTGGGACTACAGGCATGCACCACCATGCCCGGCTAATTTTTTTTTTCTATATATATTTTTAGTTGGCCAGATAATTTATTTCTATTTTTTTAGTAGAGATGGGGTCTCACTCTTGCTCAGGCTGGTCTTGAACTCCTGAGCTCAAACGATCCGCCCACCTCGGCCTCCCAGAGAGCTAGGATTACAGGCGTGAGCCACCGCGCCCGGCCTGTGATGATCTTTCAAATTTTTTTTAGAGCAATTTTTGTGAAACTATAGATAAGTCAAAAAGTTTGTGTTTTTTGAATATGAGTTCCGCCATGGACAGCTCGAAATATTGTCAATGGTTTGAGAAGTTTGATTCTGGTGATTTTAATCTTGAAAATGAGCCACATGGGTGACTGAGACTAAGGCACATAATGATGAGCTGAAAGCTGTAGTGGAAGCAAATCCATCTCAACCTATGCATGAATTAGCAGCAAGGTTTGACATTAGTATTCTAACGATATTGGACCATTTGAAACAAATCAGCACGGTAAAGAAGCTGGATGGATGGGTACTGCATGAATTAAACGAGCACCAGAAGAGCAATCGTCTCAAAGCTTGCCTTTCTTTGCTGTCACGACATAAAGGTGAACCATTCTATACCATATTGTTATCTGTGATGAAAAATGGATTCTTTTTCACAGTCACAACCATTCAGCACAATGGTTGGATAAAGAAAAAGTGCCAAAACACAGTCCAAAACCAAATATTCATCAAAAAAAGCTAATCTCTGTTTGGTGGTCCAGCACTGGTATTATCCATTACAGCTTCATGAAACCTGGTCAATTGATTATAGCAGATGTCTACTGCAACCACTGCACAAAATGATGGGGATGTTTGTGATTAAGTAGCTGAGATTGGTCAATAGAGATAGGCCAGTCCTCTTGCAAGACAACGCTGGACCACACGTTGTACAAACAACACTGCTCAAACTACAGAGGCTGGACTTGGAAACTCTCTGTCATCCACCGTATTCGTCAGACCTTGCACTGACTACCACTTCTTCCAGGCTTTGGACCACTTCTTGCAAGGAAAAATACTCCATTCTCAACAAGCTGTGGATAATGCCTTTTGTGATTTCATCACCACTTGCTCTCTAGGCTTCTTTGGTGCTGGCATAAACAAGCTACCTTTAAGATGACAAAACTGTGCTGATAATTTAGGTGCATACTTTGATTAATTGCACTGCTTCTTGTTTGAGATATAATAAACTAAACTTTTGATTCAAAATCGGGCCCTTCATATTTAATGACCTAATGTCTTTTGTGGAATGTCTATTCAGATCTTTTGCCCATTTTTAATAGGTTTTTTGTTTTGTTTTGTTTTTACTATGAAGTTATTTGACTTTCTATATATTCTGGTTCTCAGTCCCTTGCCATTTGAATAGTTTGCAGATATTTTCTCTCATTCTGTAGGTTGTCTCTACACTTTGTTGATTATTTCCTTTGCTATGCAAAAGCTTTTTAATGATATGATCCCATTTATCAATTTTTGCTGTGGTTGCCTGTGTTTTTTGAGGTCTTACTCAAGAAATCTTTGCCCAGATCTGTCCTGAAGAGTTTTCCTAATGTTTTCTTCTAGTAGTTTCATAGTTTCAGGACTTACATTCAAGTCTTTAATCCTTTTTTATTTTATTTTTGTATATAGTAAGAGATAGGGGTCTAGTTTCACTGTTCTGCATAAAGATAGCTAGTTTTCCCAGCATGATGGGCTTTTGAAATGAAGTATGAATCTAAGACTTATCCCAGAATTTTCAACTGTATATTAAAATCATGGACACTTACAGACCCATTTGTTTCTGAAGCTGTATTCTTTTTTTATGAAAACTCTGAGAGTGAGGTTTGAGAAAGACTAGGCTCTAAATAGATATGTGACCCTACAGTTTAGCTTAGTGGAATGGTTCTCAATCAGGAGCCATACCTACCCTTACTGTGGTGAGGATGGGTCATGGGATTTGTGAGGGCAGTTTGGGTTGTTTCAGTGACTAGAAGATATTTAATGGTAGAGGCCAGGTTTGCTAAACATCCTGCATTGAGAATTGTCTTAGCAAAAATACCTTGGGAAATAGGTTTGTTAATACTAGAATTCTTACTGATTCCTTAAAATATTACTGGATCTAGTGTATTAAGCTTGTAATTTGTCCTTTTGGTGAAAATACAGTGCTGTTGATTAAATTTTTTGGTATAGACACTTTGGCCATAATTATATATTCTTTTGGGACTGGTTGGGAAGAGATGGAAGGGAAGGGAGCAAGGCATGAGCAGCATCTCAGTCTTACTGGAGCCCTCTCTGAGGTGTGGACTTGAGACCTCGATCCAGATACCTGTCATGCAATTTTTCCTTCTTTGTTTATGGTGTCCTTTGCCTTTTTCAGCGCTGCTGCACTAATAGTGTGAGATCAGATGCTTCCATATTTGTTTTTCAACCAGATATCTGGTTTCTCTTCCTAGGCCTCATCAAAGATGTAAGGTGGTTCCTTTCTAATGTTGGAAAAGTCATTGTGTTCCAAATTGAGCCAGTCATTTAATCATTACAGTTGTAAAGATGTTCTCTGTTTGCTCATCCTTTCCAACTATTGGTACAAGCTTGTGGGTTTCGGTCTGTGTTCAGTCTGAGGTGAAATCAATTATAGCATAATGATTGTGGTCATGCTGTTTGAATCCCTGCTCTGCCAATTATTTTGTAGCTTCAGGCAGGTTATTTAACTTCTCCGAGCCTTTGTATTTTCATATAAAAGTAGGGATAGCTCTCTTCGGGAGTCGCTGTCTGCAGGCACTCAGAATGGTCCAGCATTTGACATATCATCGTAGGCTTTCCTACAATACAGCCTCTACCAAAACTGGTAATAGAATTGTCCCGAACCCCTGGTAATAGAATTGTTTACCTTTATACCAAGAAGTCTGGGAAAGCACCAAAATCTGCATGTGGCATGTGCCTAGGCAGACTTCGAGGGGTTTGTGCTGTGAGACCTAAAGTTCTTATGAGGTTGTCTAAAACAAAAAAACATGTCAGCAGGGCCTATGGTGGTTCCATGTGTGATAAATGTGTTCGTGACAAGATCAAGTGTGCTCTCCTTATCGAGGACCAGAAAATCATTGTGAAGGTATTGAAGGCACAAGCACAGAGCCAAAAAGCTAAATAAGAAAATGAAGCTTTTTTGAGTAATAAAAATTAAAAGGCTTAAAAAAAAAAAAAAAGTAGGGATAAACCTAACCACCTATCTTTCAGGATATTTGTTAGAATTACTTGAGATAATGTATTTAAAATGCCTAGCACAGTACCTAGAACATATAAACACAATAAATAGTAGTAGTCTTTTTTACAACTCTTATGGATAATGAATGGAGTTTGCTGACCTCTTCCAGCTTTTTAAAAAGGATTCATATGGAATTTCTTAGTCATTTGATTCCTGTAGGTCTACCATCACCACGGAAATAAGATCACTCTCAATTGTGGAGTTTAATTTAAATACTCAAGGTCTATAATTCTGTGTTCTGTATGTAACAACCTTTTTTATATGATTTGCAGTTGGTAGAATTGCAGTTTTAACACTTGCTTCTCAACACCTTAAAAGTTGATTGAACATGGTTTCATTTCACATTTTTTCTTATCTTGTAATTGGCTGACTTTTCATTTTGGGCTTTGTTGTAATGTTTATCTTAAAGTTCTGTGATTATAGTATGGGTATTCATTAAATGAATCACAGCTGAAAGACATGATTCTTTGTTTTGTTTTAGTTTATAATGTACAGTTTAGAATTAACTATCAGGGTGTACTGTTTGTTATCTTGAAAATATTATTAGACCCTAGACACCTGTGGTCCCCAACACTCGGACCTTGGCCTAGTCCTGGTCCGTGGCCTGTTAGGAAAACAGGGCCACACATCACTGCCTGAGCTCCCCCTTTCTCCTTCTCCCTTCCCCCTGCCTGTGGAAAATTGTCTTCCATGGCTGATCCCTGGTGCCAAAAAGGCTGGGGACTGCTGCTATACACAGACTTCTAATCATGTAGCTATTCTTTGAAGACTTAGAAGATTCAAAGGTTGTTATATAACTTTTTGTTGGTTTTTTGTGACCCGTGATCTTTTTGTACAGCTATATCTCTACTATCTTTATTATTTCATAGGGAATTTCTTAGAGAATTAGTAAGATAGTATTACAGAGAAGATGGGAATGTGCATTTTTGCAACTCTTATGAGTCTTTTTGATTTCTTGCTCCTCGAAGATCAAATATTTTCCTAAAGGTCCTTTGAACCACATTAAATAAGCTAAGCGTTATATGCTAACAGGGAGACAGATTTTCTTAACTTTCTGGTTTATGTTTAGGGATTATTTACCTTTGACTGTATTGTAAAAAGTACCTAAATAGTAAGAAAACAGTATGATTTTTTTTAAATATGATGCATTCTATAATATTGACTTCATTTTATGTATAACTATATGTATATATATGACTATCATTATAAAGCAAAGGTTAAAATTTTTCCTAATTTTATAAATTCCAGGGAGAAACACACCTTATTTTTCCTAAGAAAGCTTCAGTGGAGCAGCTGCAAAAAATTCGTGACCTGATTGCAATGGAGAGAAGTAGCAGATTGGATGTTTCAAATAAGAGCCACAAAGTAGAATCATCTCAGCCACCTGAAGCCAACACCCAGCTTCCTACAACACAGTCTTCAAATCCTAATGGGTTAACCCAGCATGCCGAAAACCGCCACGGGCAGTCGTCAAATCCACCGTCTGCTCCAATGGTAATGTTAGAATTACACTTTCCTTAACTGTTCCTTTTAGAGTGTTGAGCAGCAACAGCTTTGGAATATGTTATAATTTATTCCTGAATTTATGCCCCCTGTATTATTGGTTCTTACAATCTTAACATATCCAGATTTCTTCAGCTCTTTAAAACGTTGTCAAATTTGTGATAAAATCAGGAAAACTGGCTGTGTTTTATTTATATTTTAAATCTTGGCTTGTGGCTTTTTGCTTCTGAGGCAACTTAAAGTTTGTTTAGTTTATCATTTATAGATGAACCTGTTGCCTTGATACTTAAATTAGTTATACAAATTAGCATATATCTTTAACCCAAAACAAAATAATAGACTTGCTGAACAGAGGTATGGTCATTAGATTAGATTTCCTCTACTGCATTGACATTTCTAATCTAAATTTTAGCTGCTGCCACTTACCATGGGGATTATTATTTCCAACAGCCCAATCATTATCAACACTTTAATTCAATAAAATGTCAACTTCTTTAGGTTAAGGTAAATAAGAATAAGTTAATTTACTGATAATGGATGCTAGCAAATTACTAAAGTTTAGTTATTAGTATACACAGATATGATATTTCTGAAGAACTGAAATCAAACCTCTGATGTCTTACAGGCATTCTTGGTAAATTTAAATGATTCCCTTTAATGGAAGATTATCTTGTTTACCAAAATCCCTTTTGATAGAGGTCCTTAAGTAGTGTTCTTCTAAATTTTTACTATCAGAAGTAATTTTGTCAGTAGCTATTTAAACTTATATCTTCCTATTTTAATTTTGGTGAAACAACTTGTCACTCTCTTCCACACAGTAGAACTTTATATAGAGTCAATTATTAAATATACCCTTAATCTTTTCTAGCTGAATAATTCCAGAGCTTTTAATCTCTTCTGTTTGATTATCAAATGATTGGCAGTCATTCCTTTGTCTAGTCTGGGAAGGCCCCAAACTTCTTAAAAAATAAAGGATAGAAGTGTTTGGAGCTGGCAGAAGAGACAGAGAAAGTTACTATCCTTTTATGTAATTCTTGTTGAGTGGTTTCTAAATTTTTTTGTGGAGGATTAACCCCTCTAACATACTCTTTTGTGCCGCAGTTGACTCAAATCAACCTTTAAGTCTTTAAAATATTTTCTCCTATCATTAGCTTCACAGATAGTATTTGTTTGTAATAATAAACACAGCTAGTATTCATGAATGTTTCTGAGAAATTGTTCCTGGATAGTATTGGATCAACTAATAATGACACTAAATAGCTGTGGGCATCAGATGAGATGGCTTATGTTAAAACTTTGTAAACTGTAAATAACTTTAAAGGTTGGCTCTTAGTAATTTTTCCTGGTTATGAACTTATCACAGAAAAGCGGGACTGCTTAACCCCAATGTGACAAAATAGCAACTCTAGTTATTCCATGCCTTAGAACAGTGGTTCCCATACTTTTTGATTGAATATCTTACCAGTAATAAAATATTGAGTATATAACCCAGTGTCTATTTATTTATAAATTATATGCTTCCATACTAATTTATTATGTACCTTATACAACAATCATGTGAAAAACTAAAGGGTGAAATGAAAAGTAAATCTTAAAAGCATCGCATGGATTTTCTACCTACCTATGCCCCCTACCTAGGAACATGTGCATACCATCTTGGAATACCTTAGGTCTTCATCAGTTTTGCAGTTAAGGTTGGTACTGATACAGAAGCTCCCTTAACATCTTTCTTGGCTTTTAGCACCTTTGGAGTTTTCTAAGTACCATGTTAGAATATATCTTTTAAGATTTCCTACTTTATTTTTTTAATTGTATAATAGTATTACAGTCTAAATTGCTCACTGCTAATCAATCTTACAAAAAAGCTTGAAAACATTTTATTTTATAAGATATCTCTTCCAGGACCAGGTAGTATTTTGTTATTGTTCTGGCTCAGGAAATTCATTCACATTTTCTGAATCTTCTTTAAACACTTTCCTTTTCTTGGTTCTTAACCTTGAAGTAAGTTCAGATAGTTTGGGGTCTTTAAAGCCCTGTTAATTACCAGAAAGCCTCTGGAGACTACACAATAAAACAAAACATTATTCTATTGCCAGAACAAATCCTAGCAATTAGAAGAAAATTAATTTTCTCAAAGATAGATGCCAATAACAGGCTAGTTCATATCAACTCTTGCTAGTCCTTGAGCCAAAATATCTTTTTCTGTGTTCCCTAAAGAAGTTAGAAGAAATTAGAATTAATCTTGCATTTTACAGACAACCCTTATTTATGGATCACTCGAATACACATATTTTTAAAAACTGTTTTGTTACTTAAGCTTTTATTGCCGTGAGTTGCTATACTACAGAACTTAACAATTATTTTCTCCTGCCTTGCCCATTCGAGTGGGGATACTAAGTAAGAATTAAAATGGACTAAAGTTAGGGAGCAAGAGAGAGATTTTAAAAAGCATTTCACCTGTATATAAACTAGATAAATCTAGTGAATTTTATAGCTATTTTATTTATTAATTTTTTTTTGGTTAAAGCTATATCAAGTAAAATTTTGAAATACAAGTCAAGATGATAGTCATTGAAGTCAAAGTTTGCCAGTAAATTTTTCTTTTAAGATATAAAGTACTGGAATACATTGGTACTCAATAAATAAATGGTGGTGGTGGTTGTTAGAAAGTTATTTTGCTGTCTTTTCTGGGCAATTTATGTAAATGAAATAAAAAATGTATAGTGTTTTGCTTCTGGCTTCTTTTACTTTGTGTAACATTTTTGAAGTTCTTCATTTTATAGGATTTATCAGTATTTTGTTCCTTTTTATTGCTGAATAGTATTCCATTTTAAGGATATACCACATTTTGCTTATCCATTCATCATCAGTTGATGAACATTTGGATTGTTTCCCATATTTGCCTATTGTGAATAATGCTGCTGTGAACATTCCCATACAAGTCTTTAGACATATGTTTTTATTTCTCTTGGGTAGATTCTTAGGAGTGGAACCACTGGGTTGTATGGTAAGTTTATATTTACTATTTTAAGAAATTGCCAAGCTGTTTTCCAAAGTTGCTCTACCGTTTTACATTCTCACCAGCAGTAAATGAGGATTGTAGTTTCTCAATATGTTCTCCAACACTTATTGTCTTTTTAATGTAGCCATTTTAGTGGCTGTTAAGTAGGTCTCATTTTGGTTTTCATTTGCATTTTTCAAACAACTGATTTTTAAATTTACTGGTCATATATGCTAAGTGTTTCATGTTCCTAATAGAAGTAACTCCCTGATAACCCTGTATGTGTTTTTATACCCTTTGCCTTCCAAAAACAGATGTGAAATAGCAAGGACAATTTTTCACTGGCCTAGAACCTCACAATGTTAGAAGCATTATGTTTCCAGTTTTGAAACTTTATCTAGGTTGAAAGTGTGATTCTGAAGTATGATTTTCTTAAAATATACATTTAGCACTTTTTACTCAGCTAGTATAAATGTATGCTTTTACTTGGCACATGACTTCTTTTAAGATATATGTGAAATTGTTAAGAACTTTTCATCAACTCTTTTATCACTCTGGAAGTTACTGCCCATTCTGTATATGGGTATGTGTTTATTTAAAACAATTATCATAATTTGTGATTATTTCATTGAAATTATAAAAATATATTGTTAGATAATAAGGATAAGTAAAATGAGCTGGTTAATTTTAAAACTAATTTCGTCTCATAAACCAACAGTAAGACAACCTCTTAGTTTGGATCTATGTGTTATGTTTATAAGAGAAGAAATCTTCTACTTGGACATAAGATTTAAATGTCCAACTTCTTATTTATGAACCTACCACTCTTAAAGGTAAACTAATACCTACATGTCCTTCGATGGGGGATTACTAAAATTATTATACATTGTTCTGTCAACATACTTAGCAATCTGTCAAAAATAAAGATGTTGTCTACTGAGAATTCCAAAATTGAAAATGTATGTTGTGTGTGTGTGTAATATTTTGATTTTCTTTCTTCTTTTTTTTTTTTTTATTTCAGCTTATTATGGGGATACAAAAGTTCAGGTTATATATATTGCCCATGCCCCCCCATCCCCCCAAGTCTGAGCTTCAAGCGTGTCCATTCCCTAGACAGTGCACATCGCACTCATCATGTAGGTATACACCCATCCCCACCCCCCCCACCTCTGTCCGATACCCAATTGGTGTTATTCCCAAATGTGCACTTAGGTGATGATCAGGGAAACCAATTTGCTGGTGAGTACATGTGGTGCTTATTTTTCCATTCTTGGGATACTTCATTTAATAGAATGGATTCCAACTCTCTCCAGGAGAACCAAAGAGATGCCATGTCACCGTTATTTCTTAAAGCTGAGTAATACTCCATGGTATACATATACCACATTTTGCTAATCCATTCATGAATTGATGGGCATTTGGGTTGTTTCCACGTCTTTGCAATTGTGAATTGTGCTGCTATAAACATTCGGGTGCAGGTGTCTTTTTTATAGAATGACTTTTGTTCTTCTCGGTAGATGCCCAATAATGGGATTGCTGGATTGAATGGTAGGTCTACTTGAATCTGCTTAAGGTATCTCCGTATTGCTTTCCACAGGGACTGTACTAGTTTACAGTCCCACCAGCAGTGTATGAGTGTTCCTGTCTCTCCACATCCATGCCAACATGTGTTGTTTTGGGACTTTTTGATAAAGGCCATTCTCACTGGAGTTAAGTGATATCTCATTGTGGTTTTGATTTGCATTTCCCTGATGATTAGAGATGTTGAACATTTTATGCTTTGTATGGAACCAGAGAAGACCCCGCTTAGCAAAAGCAATTTTAAGCAACAAAAACAAAATGGGAGGTATTAATTTGCCAGACTTCAAACTATACTATAAGGCTGTGATGATTAAAACTGCTTGGTATTGGCACAAGTGCAGGGACACAGACCAGTGGAACAGAACAGAAAATCCAAATATAAAACCATCCTCATATAGCCATCTAATCTTCGACAAAGCAGACAAAAACATACTCTGGGGAAAAGATTCCTTATTCAATAAATGGTGCTGGGAAAACTGGATAGCCACATGTAGAAGACTAAAACAGGACCCACGGATTTCACCTCTCATAAGAATCAAATCACGGTGGATAACAGACTTAAACCTTAGGTGTGAAACTATTAGAATTCCAAAAGAAAATGTAGGAAAAACTCTTACAGACATTGTCCTAGGCAAAGAATTTGTGAAGTCCCCAAAGGCAATCACAGCAACAATAAAAATAAATAAATGGGACCTGATTAAATTAAAAAGCTTCTGCACAGCCAAAGAAACAGTCATGAGAGTAAACAGACAACCTACAGAATGGGAAAAAATTTTCGCATACTACACATCAGATAAAGGACTGATAACAAGAATCTATTTAGAACTCAGGAAAATCAGTAAGAAAAAATCGAACAACCCTATCAAAAGTGGGCAAAGGACATGAATAGAAATTTTTCAAAAGAAATAAGAATGGCTAACATATGAAAAAACGATTTTCTTATTAAAAATACACATATGTGTTCATTTTTTAAAGATTTGGAAAACCATACACAAACATCTTAACCATAATTTCCTCTGAGTGGTTAAATTATGGGTGATTTCATTATTTATACCAAATATTTTCTTAATATTTTTGCGGCAACATGTATAAATAGGAGAAAAAGGTTTTTTGATTAAGAAATAAGTTTATTGAAGTCACAAGTTGATTACAACTGTCATTTAAAATTTATTATTAAACAGAACTTTTGTGTTTAAAAACCAGTTCTAAATTTAAAAGCCTCAAAAATAAAGGATTACAAAAGGATAGAAAGAGGGCTAGTAGGCTTGGGAAGCCTTGATCTTTTACTAAAGAAGTGAATTTGCTAATCCAGCTTCCACTGATTAATTCAAACGATTTGAGGAAATCGTATACATTATACCTTTTTTCTTACAAACAATCTTAAATATATCTTACATCAGAAATCAATTGGATGTATGATTAGTGAAGAAAAAAGTCTCTTTGATCTAAAACAGACAGATTTCACATTTTAAACTTCCATTTGTACTCCAAATAAATTTTACCTTCTCAGACAATTAACTGCTGCATTAGCACATGGTTACCCAGCTGCTGTGATCACCATGCAATGAGCAACCTTCTATTTTTATGGCTTAGTCTTTTTCGGAGTTGTGCCAATGAATATGTAAAGAAATAAGGCAAGAAAATAAACTTTATTGTTCAAGATCATTTGAAAGCCATTAAAACCACAATGAATGAGGTAATTTCCAGATTGAGAAAGAATTAAATTTAAAACAAAAATACCCTGGATGAGTTCTTACCCTCTTGGTAAATGAAAATCTGCATTGAAGAAAAAGATACCACTGTAAGTGTGCCTCATTTTTATAAGAATTTTTCAAATAAAAATGGTGACATTTCATTTTTTTCTGTTTCCATATCAGTTCTGATAAAGGAGGATATTCCTCTCCCTTGCAAATTACCTGAACTTGTCATCACCAAATCTATATTTCTTCCACCAGCTGTTGCACTCATCCCTGGTGTTAATGGAGGCAAAGTGTCTGCTCTTAATAAAGGCCAGTCCCTCCTTTGTCGCTTTATCCCTACCTTCTCTGTTTACCATGGAATCCCACGTGGATGATACCCAATCTTGGATTTCTTCTTTTCTTGGGGAGGTCTTCTCAGTGGCATTGAAACCTTGCTTTATTTAGGCCAGTTTTCATTTAAGGTTGTTCCACTGGTATCACATGCATATTTCTGAACATAATCCCAGACTGATTGAATCAAAATGGAGGAGGGGGCAAATTTGGGAATCTGTGTTTTTCATAAGTAGATTAATGTTTGAGAACCTTTCCTGTAAGCTCTCCTATCTTAGAAACAAGCCAGCATACAAATATTCTTGAATCCTGTGTGTTGTATATTTCTCACATCCTCTTCCTTGTACTCATCATTGCATCTTTATTTCTCATATACATTTCTAGTATGTCTCCATACCTTAATTATATGCCCTATCAGTAAAATATTTTTGTGCATATACTGAAATTATGTTTTTGTGTATTTGTTTATAATTTATACGCACATACTACTATGGCAGTATACTATACACATTATGAAACAATGTAAAGAGGCACTAAAGAGGAAATATGTTTAATTCTAAAAAGTTTATTAACAGTATATCATTTATTGAATGTAGATAAACCCATATTTTAAATCGTCTTGATAGTTTTGAATTTGGAGGGCTTTGTCAGATCTCAGATTGTTAATGATTTTCTTTTTTGCATTAAAATGTAGCTGTTTAGGGACTCATAGTAAAAAGCATATGATGTGTTATCCCTTTTCTCTTTGTTCACATGTCTTTATATTTAGAATTAGCATTAATGCCTAGAATTCTTTGTAATCTTTTAAAGCCATATTGAAGGTTAATTTAGTTAAAACTACATAAAATAATCTATAAATCCACTTAACCAGGCACATTTGAGCTGCAAAACTTTGTAACATGATGACTACAGAAGTAGGAGTGAGCATACCACTGTTACTCTTCTACTTTGTGGCATTTTCTCCCTTCTCTGAAGCTAGCTTCTCCAGTTTGTGAGAGAAGTACTGTTAATCCAAATATTAATATTATTATAACCTAATTGACTTGAGGACAAAAAATAATATAAATAGAAGTTATAATATTTTCTGCCTACATCCCGGTGGAACATTTTGTGTAGCTTCTTTGGTACGCTTAGCCCACTTTGGAATACCACTTGTAGGACTCAGTCTCTTGCATCTTGTTTTCCTTATTAATACTATTACAAGACTGTATTCTTACGATCATCCACAGTCTCCAATTTAATCAACTTACTTTAGTTTGTTTTTACTTGACCATCCAATAATCATTTGGTCAGTTTGTGAGTTTCCTCCTACTGCAAGTGGTTCAACTACTGACCTGGTTGGTCATTTTAAAAAATGGGTTATTCCTAACATATTTTTATCCTTCTTTAACTACTCCTGACGCTACAGTACAGTCACCAAAACTTGGTGATTCTACTTCCTACTCCATGGTATGGTACACACAGACAAATATTTATTTGTTGAATTACTCTAATGGTTCTGTCATTATTTGATTCTTGCCTGTTCCCTTTTGACCTTAAATTGATCATATCTGTCTTATCCCAGTGCTTAATACAGTGCCTGACATTAAAGTAATTGGTAATAATTTTTTGTTGTTTTTATCTGTCTCACCTTATTGATATGCACATTAAACCTATTCACATTTACTGTAATTGCTACTATATTTGAATTTACTTCTGATATCTTATTTTGTGTTGTCTGTGTCCTTTCTTTTTTTTTTTTCTTTTTTTCCCATTGTGTTTTGTTTAGGTTGGTCAAGTTTTTTCTCATTTTTATCCTTCTAAGAGTTAGGAAGTTAAATATTATCTTTTTAGTCTTTTAATTACTGACCTGAAATTTTTCATACAAATGTTTAATTTTAAGTTTTTCTGCCAACATCTTACAGGAACCTCTGTTCTGTTTCCTTCCTTGTCACCTTCCTTATGAAAAAATTTTAAGATTTTGCTTTCTAATTCTGATGTTTTTTATACCAATCAAAACTTAAGTTTTACCAGTTGGGTTTTTTGTTTGTTTGATTTTTGTGTTTTTAACACATCCCTGTTGCTTTTATCTCAGATCCTACTTCTGGGTATCTTATTTATTTATTTATTTAGGCTATATTATGTTTTTTGATTACAATAATTTCTCTAATAATTCTTTTAGATAGGATTTGCGAGTTGTATACTTTCTGTGTTACATATCAGAAAATGTATTTATTTTGCCCCCTTACATCATTGGTTTGGCTGGGTATGAATTCTATGTTCCTAATCATTGTCCCTCAGAATTTTTAAAAATTTGCTTCATTGTTTTCAATGAGATATCTAACATCAAGGTATTTATTTTTTCTTTGCATTTAATGTGTCTTTTTGCTTGAAGGCTTTTAGGATTTTTTTTTTATTCTTACTGTTACGGAAAGTCACCATTATATGCCTAGTTTTTATTTGTTTGTTTACTTTTTCATTCATACTAGCTCTTCAGCTATCAGAAATTTGTTTCTTTTTTTTTTTTTAAGGAGTTTCTTTCTTCCATTGTTTCTGCTCTTTCTAGAATTTCTAGTAACTGGATTTGGGAACCTTTGGGTTTATCTTCAATGTCTATTCGTTCTTTTTATGCCTTATTATCAGAAAATGCCTTTGCTCAGTTTTTTAATTGATTGTTCACTCTTTAGATATGTTTATTCTACTGTTCCTTTCTTCTTTTAATGTTTACATTTTTATTTCCAAGATCCATAGTTTAGTCTTTCTCTGAATACAGTGTATTCTTGAATCTCTGAAGATAAACTTTGTTTAGTCTGTCTTTGTAGTCACTGCCATTGCTATAGGATTAGCTCTTCTGATATTGATTCTAATGCATCTCCTCAACAGTATGGGTTATTGTTGTAGACCTGTATGCACTTGAAAGTTCCCGCCAGCTTGTCTGCGAATACTGCGTTTGCTTCTAGCAACTGTGAGGAGGGGCAGGACGCGCTGCATGGTGGGTTGTGACAGAAGCAACTGTTCTGGACTTCGTTAGTTCTCTTTCCTTTTGGGACTCCAAGCATGCACCCCAGCCACTCAGAGGTTGACTTCTTTGTTGGTGGGATAACAAGGAGGGAGAAGCCAAAATGACTAGCTGTTCTTCCTGCAAAGCCCAACCACTCTCCCTAATGCTTGCTCCAAGGTCCCTTCCCTTGGAGTTATTTTGAAAACTTTTTTTTACTTTTTATCACCACCCTCTCTTAGGGTGTTATTAGATATATTCATAATGTTGTACAGTCATCACCACCATCCATCTCCAGATGGTTGTCATGGTTTCTTCCTTTAGTCCATTCATATCTGCCTTTTCTCTTTTAGGAATTTCTCAAGATTTCTGATTCATTAAAAGCATGCCTCCTTTGCTAATGCTATCCTTCACAAGGATTTGAGGTGGAAGGGGCTGTCAGATATATTCCTCAGAGTGCTATATTGATCCAAGCTTATGGTCAAAAATTCAGCATAGCCCTGTTTAAATATATACTCTACAATATAGACGGAAAAAATAGATCTTAGACTCTGACACAGATATAACTGTCTTATAATACTAATGTTATAAAGACATTGGGTATAATTATTTCCCTTTATGGAATCATAAAACCACAGTGTTTTTTATTGTATGTTATTTTTGTAGCATATTGTGAAAAGCTGATTTCAATATTTTTTTTCTATTAGGTTACTGCTAATTCAACCATTCTAAAAGTTCTTCAGTCCAACATTCAGCATGTGCTGGTCTATGAAAATCTTGCTCTCCAGGAGAAAGCATTGGCTTGTATTCCAGTCCAAGAACTAAAAAGGAAATCACAAGAAAAGTTATCTAGAGCTAGAAAATTGGATAAAGGTAGTGGCTTTGCATAATCATTCATTGCTAAATATGTATCATTGCTAAATAAACAAATACTGAAATACAGTTGACTTGTGATCAACAGTGGTTTGAACTGCATGAGTCCACTTATACATGAATTTTTTTCAACCAATTGTGGATTCATGGGATGAGAAACCTGCATGTATAGCGGGCTGACTTTTCATATACTTGAGTTCTGCAGGGATGTTTGTGGAACTTGAGTATATATGGGGGTCCTGGAACAAATCCCCCTTGTATACCAAGGGACAATTTTAGTGCCTTTTGCTGTACATATTGTGAATATTTAACCTATTTCTATTTAGATTTTTTAAGAAGGACAATAATATTTTAATAGTATAATTTTTTTGTAAATACCTCATATTAACATTTATTAACACATTAACATTTTCTTTCAATTTTTATTATTGTGATAAACTACACATGACATGAAATTTACCATCTTAACCATTTTTAAGTGTACAGTTCAGTGTTATTAAATACATTCATAATGTTGTACAACCATTACCACCATCCATCTCCATAATTTTTTCATCTTGTACTGAAATGCTATACCCATTAAGCAATCACTCCCTATTTCTCATCCGCTACCATTCTACTTTCTGTCTCTATTATTTTGACCACTCTGTCTGACATAAGTGGAATCATATCGTATGTATCTTTTTGTGATTGATTTATTTTACTCAACATAATGAACCTCAAGTTTCATTCATGTTGTAACATATTGCAGAATTTCTTTCCTTTTTAAGTCTAACATGCCATTGTATGTATATAGATAATTTTGCTTATCCATTCACCTATTCATGGACCCTTGCGTTGCTTCCATGTTTTAGCTATTGTGAATAATGTTGCTTTGAACATGGGTGCACAGATATCTCTTTGAGACCCTTCAATTCTTCTGGGTATGTACCCAGAAGTGGAATTGCTAAATCATATGGTAATTCTATTTTAAATTTTTTGAGGGACCACAGTAGTGTTTTCCACAGTGACTGTACAAGTTCACAATCCCAGTAACAGTGCTTGGGGGTTCTAATTTCCCCACATCCTTATCAACACTTATTATTTTTTGGTTTTTGTTAGCAGCCATGCTAATGGGGATGAAGTGGTACTTTTTTGTAGTTTTGATTTGCATTTCCCTAATGATTAGTGATATTAACGTCTTTTCATGTGCTTATTGGTCATCTGTCTTTGGAGAAATGTCTGTTTAAGTCTTTTGAATGTTGTTTTTAAAAAGTTTTTTTTTTACCTGAATATGTATTTGCAGTTTAATCCTTGGTATGTGACTATTGACTATGTGACTTGATATGTGACTATTGACTATGTGACTATTAATATGTGACTATTTTTAGATAAATTAGAACTTCAGCCCATGGAATATATGATGGCATCATTTGTGAATCTGAATTAATGAATTTTAATGTGAATCTAACAGAAACCATATTTAGAATTAATCCACATGACTAAACTATTGACTCACTTTTGTTAATAGAGAGACTTTTTTTATTGATAAAGGGTGGATTATGAGTTCAAGTGTGGTGGTTTATGCCTGTAATCCCAGAAGTTTGGGAGGCTGAGGCAGGAGGATCTCTTGAGGCCTGGAGTTTGAGACCAGCCTGGGCAACATAGTGAGACCCCATCTCTACAAAAAATAAAAGAAATTTAGCCAGGCATGCTGGCACATGCCTGTAGTCCCAGCTATTCAGGAGGCTGAAGCAGGAGGATCACCAAAAAAAAAAAAAAAAAAAAAAAAACCATGGATTTTCAAGCCAAGTGTCTTTGTATAAATTCAGCTCTGCTTCTTACTGTGCATCATCACTGAGCAAGTAATTTAGTCTCTATGTCTGAATTTTTTTGTTTAAAATATAAATGGTAATTTGAATAAATAAATGAGTATATGTAAACAACTCAGAACAATGCCTGCCACATTCATCATCCAGTAATTTTTTGTTATTGTTTTCATTGACGGTCTTTGGGTTTTTTAATTTTCCCAACTATAGCATTTTTACTTTGAGTTTTTATGTAATTGCTTTTTATCTCAAGTCATTTCCTAACCCTGCAATTTCTGAGGCATTGTTTAATTTTTTTTTCGATAGTTGCCCTAGTTTACAATAAACATTTTTAACTAATCTGAGTCCACCTTCAAAAACACTATACTGTTTTGTGTAAATTGCAGGTACCTTTTAATAGAATTGTTCCAGTTCTTCCCTCTTGTCCCTTATGACATTGCTGTCATTCATTTCACTTATCCATATATAGCAATCACCCAACATATGGCTATTGTTAGTATTTAAAGTTATTTTTTAGATCAAGTAAGAGTAAGACAAATAAGAGATTTTATTTTACCTTCATCTGTTCATTCTTTGATGTTCTTCCTTTCTTAATGCAGATCCAAGTTTCTGACTATACCATTTTCTTTTTCCCTGAAGAACTACTCATAATACTTCTTTCAGGGCAGTTCTACTAGAGGTGAATTTCTTTCATTTTTGTTTGCCTAGGAAAGTATTTGTTTTTCCTTCACTTTTAAAGGATAATATTACTCAGATACAGAAATCTAGGTTGGTGGGTTTTTTCTCTGCACACTGTAAATATTTCACTCTATTCTCTTCTTGTTTACATTGTTTCTGATGAAAAGTCTGCATGCTGTATTTTCTATCTGTATTCCTTATTCAAGATTTTCAGTGAGAAGGGAAGGAAGAAGGAAATAAAAAAGAAAAATGAGATTTTCACTCTATTTTTATTTTTATTTTTTTGTTTTGTTTTGTTTGTTTTGTTTTGCAGTTTGAGTAAGATATGCCAAGATGATGATTTTTTATTTATCCTGCTTGTAGTTCTCTGAGCTTCCTGTATCTGTGCTTTGGTGTTCCATTAGTTTTTGAAAATTCTCAGACATTATTACTTCAAATATTGCTTCTGCTTCTTTCTCTCTTTTCTTTCTGATATCCCAATGTATATTTTATTTTACCTTCATTTAGCTTTGTGCCTTAATTTGCCATAGTTCTTAGATGTTCTGTTCATTTTGAAATTTTCCCACAGTTCTAGAATGTTCTATTTTTTAATGTTTCCTGTATTTGTAGGTGTCAGAGGCTTCAAATTCCTCTAGTATTCTCGTCTCCCCTGTTGTCTTTGGGCTTCCCTAAGAACTTCTCCTTAGATAGAGTTTGCATCCTGTAGATCTTTCAGTTGTAATCCACTGTCATTGTACTGGAGCCTTTTTGGAGTGATGAAGATATGGGGGAGGAGAAGGTTCTATAATCTTTTGATCTCAGTGTTAAAATCTCAGTGTTTTAGCGTCCCTATATCCCTGGCCCTGTGTCCTTCACAAGTGTTTCTTAGCCTTTTTCCCTGCATACGAGAGATAGGAAGAAGGCACTGGAGTCAGGGAAATGCCCTTCCCCCAGTTCAGAAAAGGCTCTGATAAAATCTTTTTCCCTGAAGAGTAGGCTTACTTGTGGAGAATGCTCTGGGTATACTTCACAATTCTTACTCTTGCCTTTTCCTTCCTTGAGCCACAAAGGGGTCTGTGTTCGTTCTTCCTCATGACAACCTGGTAGGGTTCCTGTAGGCAAAATCCACAATAGCTTGGGGACCTCTCCCAAGACTGCATTTCTCGTGCTCAAGCTAATTTGTACTTAGCTTCCAGAAGTTTGCAAAATTACCATTTACGTGTTCTTACTAGTTCATGGCTCCAGTGGCTTCTGCTCCATGTAAGTAGATCTTGGCTGTGATTCTTTGTATTTACCTCTCATCTGGATCTTCTTTGTGACCTCAGTTCTTTAATGGATCCAAGAAAAGTCATTGTTTTTCAGTTCAGCTTTTTATTATTTTAAGAATGTGTCGACTTCCGCTTTGTAGAACCCAGAAGCTGAAACCAGGAATTCCTCTGAGCGGTTAACTATGTGTGCCTTTTCCTTTTTAAACATTTAATCAACTTTCATGTGTGTCATGTGTGTCATGATATTTTGCTACCCCTTCTATTTTGGTGATTTTTGTCTTTATTTTAGTATTATACTGTGTCATTTCCTTATTTTTGATGACTGGCCTATGTCTTAGACTTAATTCTACAGGTCTGTTAACCTTGAGACAGTTCTTCTTTTTACCATTAACAGGGGCTTTTTTATATGTAAAATAAGAATACTTATCAATATGTGATCATGAAGGTACTGTCCAGCTTCAAATTGCTGTGGTCCTTTTTATGATGCCTTACATAAATGTCTGTTTATCAGGTACTTACTGAACATGTTCTGTGTTTGAGTATAATGAGCCCTGCAGGGGAGAGACAGTAATATAGCCCTGCCTTAAGAAGCAGCTGAACAGGGGACGAGAATTAAAATATACAGACTGTGAAGCAGAATCCAACCAATATAATGTATGAAGTACAATTTTAAAGTATTATGTTGCCAAATGAGTAAATTGCAATGAGAAATATCTCAGAGACAGAATACTCTTGTTTGTGTCCAACACATTCTCTCCCTCTAGGCAAGTAACAATCAGGAAATTGCTCAAGGAACAAGAAACCTCAAAAAGGAGAATTAGTTAGAGGAATAGTATGGCTATCCTGATGCATTTGTCCATCTGTCCTCACATGGGAATGGTCTTGTCCGTGTACCAAGAATCATTCAAGTCCATTGGCTAAGATTTCAAGTCTATTTCCCATAAAAATCTGTGATGTTCTCTGCTGACATTTGGGATATTATGAAAATCATTAAAAGATTGGGTTTTTTTTAAAGTCCTTGAAGGATGAGTGGGATTTATAACCTTTTGTGTCAAAGGACGTACGAAGGCAGGGATTTTCTTTCAAGCGTAGTGATCAACATGCATGGAGTTAGAAAAGTACAGGCTCTATTTGGGGAACAGTGTGCTCACTGTTTGGCTGTGTACAGGGTAGGGCATGTGTAAAGCAGTAGTGGCAGATCACGTAGGCTGAGATCATATTTTGGTTGACATTGAATTTCAGGCAGAACACTGTATACTGAGTTTAATTTTTTCAAAAAGAATTAGAGATAAATGAAACAACTGTTATTTATAATAAGATTTGAAATACAAAATAAGGACCAAAGAAATTCTGAGGAAGCACATACCTTGGCTCAAAGGCTAATGTTATATAGTTACTATGATTAAACATATAGCAAAAATGATGTATAATCTTATTCATTAGAAAGCAGGAAATAAAAATGATTTCTCAAGGAAATTAAGTGTGAATACTTCCTTCAGCAGGGTTAACCGTTGAAGCTTTGAGTAAGTGACATCAGAACTGTGTTTAAGGAAGGTTAATCCAGTAATAGCTTATAAGATGAATAAAAAATCAAATGAGTACAAGGAGAGGAGAATTAAAACATGATAGTAATCGAATTTACATAAGAAGAATAAGAGAGTGAACAAGATATTGGGACTGCAAGGGGGAAGATGGATGTGAAAGTTGTTGGGGTGATAGATGGTATTTGCAGTTGATATGACAAAGAGTTGTATATATATGTATACATAAGGAGAATGTCAAACATGACTGCTTGGTTTTGAATCCAGGCAACTAGAAAATTAGAGGAGTCAGTAGGAATAGGCTTTGAAGGGAAAGGAAGAGCTGGGTTTGTGGTACTTGCTGGATGTCATCTGGACTGCCAAGTAAAAACATAAGCCTGGATCTTCAGTAAGAAGTTAAGCCTTGAAATATGCCTAAGGGTGATAGGTAGAGCCATGCAAGTAAATGAGAATGAAAAGACAGGGGAAGGAGGGATTACAGAGGTTCTAGAAAACATTGTAGCATGAGCCACAAGTGGACATTTACATTTATATTAATTTAAATTAAAAATTGAGTTCTTTAGTCACACCACATTTCATATACTGAATAACCACAGGTGGTTAGTGGCAACTCTATTGGACAGTAGAAATGGGGATTGTTCTCATTATTGCTGAAAATTCTATTGGATGGCAATGTTTTGGAAACACGGTAGGACATAGGAAAAGGAGGAGTAACAAGTGAAGAGAATTTAAACGTATGGTGAAGTAAGTGGTATGATAGGCATAATGAATTTATAAACTAGGGTTAGGTTGGGCTAGGAGTGAGTAATAATGACTCTAGTGTCTTAGGGATTATTTTCTCATTCAAGAAATCGTTGAGGGTAGGCAATCTGATGCTGATAATGAGCTATCATTAAAGACCTAGGCACCTTATGTCTTTTGGGTCTGGCATACATGGTTTCCATTTTCCAGGTCACCTCATAGTCCGGAATGGCTGCTGGAGCTCCAGCTATTACATTTGCAGACCAGATTATCAGGAAGAAGAAAGGGAGAAAAAGCAAAAAGGTTATATCTAATCTGAACCTGTTCTCTTGAAGTAGCTTTCCTTGGAGTCACATAAAGCTTAGTGTTTTAGCCTCACTTAGCTGCAAGAGAGTCTGGGACATGCAGTCTTTTAGCTGGTGCATTGTCATCCCCCAAAATTAAAACCCTATAAATAAAGAAGTAGCAAAGGGATATTATGTGGCAACCAGCAGTCTCTGTCCCAGTGACTGGCACTGAGATGATGACAAAGCCACCACTGGCCCGATTGGTGATTTTCTTTCCTTCATTCACTGGGCTCTTTTTGCCTCCCCAGAAAAACCTTATTTTGGGTTTATGAACTAGGAAAAATGTTCTGGTCTGAAGCAAAAGTGGGGCCCTTGTAGCCCTGCCCACTAAGATACCTCCAGAGATAGTTAAGGCTCAGAGAAGCATGGTTTGATAGCTCTGGTCTAGTAGTCTGAAGGTTTATCATGATTAAATGTTCCAGGTATAGGTAAGACACCTTTTTGGAAGAGCAAGAACCTTGTCATTTTAGAAAAGTGATAACAGTATAAGTTGGCCTACTAAATTGAGTATGAAGACATGGTATGCAGAATATTAAGTCTTAAAGATGTGTCTAGGGATGAGGCTGCCTCTATGGATGTTTTTACCCATTTTCTTCTCATTTCTCTTTCTTATACGTTGATGTCAGTGGTTTTCAGAGGGCAGAGTTAGGGCCTAAGCTTGTTGATTTTATTTTGCACTGAGAAGTTACTAGAAATCTATATTTACATGGTATTTTTGAAGATGCTAAATTTATAAATATGAAGTCTTAATTGCACTTTTAAAATAAACCCTCTGCATTCTAAATGTTGTCTTCACAGAATTTAGCATCTAAGTCAGACCTCCCTTTAACCCCCATATCTCAGATTTCTGAGCTCCTCCTGTCCTGTACGTAGAGGAATCCATTTTCATTTCTCTGAGCCATATTAAGGATATTACTTAATTGAGAAACACTGACCCTCACTGGTCTCACTGTTGGACAGTTATATTTCCAGCTGGAAACCTGCTGATGTATATATACCTAGAGTATGTAACACAGAAGTGTAATAGAAATAGGCTGTTTTCCTTTCTCTTCTTTTCCTGTCTTGATAATGACTGTTTGGTCAACATTTGTGATTCTAAGTAGTATTTTGAAGCTTGTTCAGTCCTTCCATCATTCTTTCAAATATTTACTGAGCACCTATTTTTTTTAATTTTAATTTTTTATTTAAGAATATTACAGGTGTACAAATGCTTTGGTTACATAAATTGCCTTTGCACTGCCCTACAACCATGCCCATCCCCCAGACAGCACACAGCACATCCATTAGGTGTGGATTTACCCATCCTCTCCTCCCCCTTGCCTCCAGCCAGACACCTATGAGTGTGACTTCCCATATGTGCACATTAGTATTGATAAATTAGTACCAATTTAATGGTGAGTACATGCGGTGTTTGTTTTTCCTTTCTTGTGATACTTCACTTAGAATAATGGGCTCCAGCTCCATCCAGGATAATACAATAGGTAGTTATTCAGTTTTTTGTGGGTGAGTAGTACTCCATGGTGTACATATACCACATTTTGTTAATCCATTCATGTATTGGTGGGCACTCGGGTTGTTTCTACATCTTTGTAATTGTGAATTTGAGCACCTATTTTATAACAAGCATAGTTGTAGGTGTTGGGGATATAGAGGTGAACATAATGAAGTACGTCCTATTAAGGACAGAGAGACCGAAAGCAAAAAAAAAAAAAAAAAAAACACCAACACACCAAATACTCAAATATGTCAAGTAATGATAAGTGCCAGGAAGACAAACAGAATAACAGATTAGAGAGTGAGTGACTAGAAAAGATGCCATTTGGTTTAAGATTGTCAAGGGCTTCTCTAAAAAGCAATGATTTCCCTTTTAGGTAGAGAGCACTAGCAATTGCAAAGGCACCGTGAGGTGGGAGTGTTTGACACGTTTATGGGATGGCAGGAAGGGTGTTGTGGCTGTAGCAGAATGAGCAAGATAGGAGGGGGTAGGGTTCGAGGTCAAAGAAGTAATGGGGCATATAAGTTTCTTGTGGCTGCTGCAACAAACGACCACATACGTGGTGAATTTAAAAAGCAGGAATTTATTCTCTCACAGTTCTGGAAGCCAGAAATCTAAAATCATTAACATAGGGTGAAAGCAAAGTGTCAGCAGAGCCATGCTCCGTTGCCTCTTCCAGCTTTTGGTGGCTGCGTCTCTTCGGTCTTGAAGGCCAGCATCCTCAAATCTCTTTCTGCCCCATCTTCACATGAGCTTCTCCTCTGTGTATACAATAACGCATTTGCCTCCTCCTTAAGAGGTTACTTGTGATTGCATTTAAGACTATCCACATATTCCGGGATAATCTCCCTGCCTGAAGATCCTTAACTTCATCATATCTGCAAAGACCTTTTTCTTTTCTTTTTCTTTTTTTTTTTGCCATATAAGGTAACTATTAATATATTTCGTAGGCTGTAGAGATTAGGACGTGGAAATGTTTTTGAGGGGCCATTTTTTAGTCTACCACAGGGGGCCAGCTAAACAAACCAGAGTAAGGACTTTGAATTTTATTCTGAATGAGATGAAAACCCATTGGAAGGTTTTGAGTGACGTAATCTGGTCTACATTTTTGAAAAGATCACTCTAGCTGCTACAGATGGACTAGACTGAGGAGGAACGTAGTAATACTCTATTTCTAAATGTTCATTTTTAATGTAACTAACTCATGAATATCTTCTTGTTGGAAAACTCATACAGTATAAGCCAGACTTTCCCTGCAATTCAGTCCTTTTCCTCTTTCATAGGTAACAGTTATTATTATGTGATGTGTGTGTTTTCATGTCTTTTCCTATCTATTTATGCCTATAAATAGTTATCTATAAAAATAAATAAGTTGTGTGGGGTTTACATAAATTTATTATCATATATTCAGCTTTTGGTATTTTTTTATTTACAAATATGTCTTGAGAATCTTTTCAACTCTCTATAACGTTCTATAGTACACATTATTATTTATATAATTTCCTATTGATGGACATTGAGATTGTTTACCATTTTTCTTTGTTCTAAATGCTACTACAGTGGAAATTCTTGTAAAGCATGTCTCCTGGTACACATGCACAAGTGTTTTTCTGAGATAGATACCAAGTGTCAAGGGTGTGTAACATTTTTATACTATAATGGATCCTGCCAAACAAATCACCTTCCAATTCATACCACAAGTGTTCAGGTTTCCACTTAGTGAAATTATTGAATTTCTTTTGTGGACTTTATAAATTTTTCTAATGAGTTTGTTAATATTCTTACTGATTTATAGAAATTTTTTATGTATTTTAGATATTTGTCTTTGGTAGACATGTTACAATTTTTTATCTGCATGTCCTTTGTTAATTCATTTAGTGTATCTTTTAAAATTCAAAAATTTTAAATTTTAACATAAGAACATTTAATTTTTTTCGTTACTGATTTCATAATTTGTATCTTCCTTAAGAAGACCTCCCCTAACCCAAGTCATCATAAACATATTCTCCTATAATTTCTACTACTACTATATAGTATTCCAAATTGATCGATTGATAGAATTTCTTTTTTTTACTGAATGAAGGTTACAGTAGGGATCTGATACTTAGCTACATGTGTCAATATCGTTTATATATCCTCTTAGAATTTCTTTGAAATGCTAACTTTATTAAATACTGTATATTTGCTTAGAACTCTGTTCAATACAAGAACAGAGTGTAATATATCAAATACCTACAACCAACATCAAACTTTATTAGATCTTCACATTATGCCATGTATTTCCTTCATATATATTTTTATCACTTTTTAATAATAAAACATTAGAGATAGAGAGGAGAGTCCCCCTGTATATATCTCCTGATTCTTTTTCCCTCTCCTTCCCTTCTTGCCTGAGATACCGTGGTCTTGAGTATGATCATGATATATCTTTTTTTTGGTAAAGTGAGTATAATATTACCGTGTTTACTTGCTAGGGTTGATATATACACTATAGACATGGTTGTGTTTTTATGTGTTTTGTGATGAGTATCCATGGATGGATACTGTACAGTTGAAGCCCCAATAGAAAAGCTAATAGGATTATTTTAAAGTGTCTGGAATTCTGGGATTTCTGCCTGTGATTTTGTGATGATTTCACGTTTCCTTGCATATGTACCTGATAACAAATTTGATGCAGCCATTTTAAAATGTTTTTCAAAATCAGACTTACTTTTCTACATCCCTTGTGTTTCAGTATCAATTCCAAACTGACCATGGTTCCCTGAGAGGTCATTGTGGTCACCTCACTTGTTCATGCATAATGTCAGAGGATATGAAGTGGTAAACGTCCTACTGTTCTAAATATGCAGTTACACATGTCATTGTATTTCAGCCTAGTTCACAATATACTGACAATCCTTTCTTGCATCTTATTCGTGAAAACCTTTTATATCAGTTATATTTTCATATATTTCAGCTCCATATTTGAGAATAAATATGTGTGGCTGTTTTTAGATTTTGTCAGCTGTAGACCTTACTTGTTCTCCTTTAACTTCTCAGGTACTAATGTAAGTGATGGAGATTTTCTTTTGCTGGAGCTTTTGCACTGGTTTAAGCAAGAATTTTTTCACTGGGTGAATAACATTTTGTGCAGTAAATGTGGTGGACAGACTAGGTCTAGAAGCAAATCATTATTGCCCAATGATGATGAGCTGAAGTGGGGTGCAAACAATGTAGAAGACCATTACTGTGATGCATGCCAGTTCAGCAATCGATTCCCAAGGTGGGTACCTGGACAATAAAGTCAGAGTAATTTCTTAATGGAATGGTTAGAGGTGTGTTTTTATTCAATGAAATTTTTTAAATCTTTCTTTAAGTAATTAAAAATATATTCCTGTAGAACACAGGTGAGCAAACGATGGCTGGCAGCCTAAATCCAGCCCACATCCTTTTTTTGTAAATAAAGTTTTATTAGAATGTAGCCATGCTGATTCATCTACTTATGGTATGTGACTGTTTTCATGCTACAACAGCAGAGTTGAATACTGGTGATAGAGACCATATGACCTGCAAAGTCGAAAATATTTACCTTCTATCCGTTAAGAAATTTATAAATTCCTATTCTAGAATATAAATTGAGTAATGTCATATCATGTTTAATGTGTAAATCTTATATTCTTTTTTAATATATAATTTTTAACTGTCAAATAACTTTAATATTGATCACACATAATAACAATATAAGGTAAAAGTATACTATAGTATCATATTATTTTCCTTTTAAAGGCAGAAGTTTGTTTTAATTAGGTGCTTCCCCTGCCCAACCTAACTTAACCCACATATCTCTAAATTTTAAACAAAGGAAATTTTAGTTTTTCAGTTAACTTTTTCCCTCCTTTAATTTACAAACTTCCTGTCAAATTTCCTTAATTGGCAATACTTATAAAAGTTGGTTTGTATTATCAGGCAAGAAAAGATACCACGTTTTTGAAATACGTAATTTTGGGGGCCTAGAGACTCAATTTTGTCCCTAATTTGGAACCAGCCCTACCATATACAGAATATAGGGTAAACAGGATCTAATACCCAATAATTATCTAAAATTTGTGTAAGTTATTTCTTCATTCAGCATACATTTGCACAGACACTTTGCAACGTTTAGAAGAAACAAAATATATAATTAAATCTCTGTCCTCATAAACTCCAGGTAGTTGAATGTAAACTAATAATGCAGCGTGGAGTGGCACAGGCAAGCATAGATATTGATGCAAAGTGTTATTCTTTTCCTTTCTAATCATTTACTTAATTTACTGTTAGCTGCTCTCTGTTTTAAGGTTGGGATGATGAACATTATCAAAGGCTAATCTGGTCTTTTGACTTGGCACTAGTAGTATATATAGAATATGGAGCGTAGATTGCTCTAGTTCTGTTGTTATTACTCCATAATGTAAAGTTACAGCTTTTTTCAAAGATTGAATTACCCAAGTTCTCAATTCATTTAACTTACTAAGCAGGAGCATCTGCTTAACAAACCTCTCATTGCAGAGCCAGTTTATTCATGCCACGGTTTCCCTCACAGGTTCATGGTTGACATCTCTGCTCAGCTGGAGCACTTTTCCTGCTTAGCTGTATCAGCTCAAAACCCTTCTTGACACAATATGCAAAATTTCATGTTCTCCAGTTGTATGATAATTTGATAGTTGGAGTAACTTTTGAAAGGAATGTTGCAAATATTTTTCAAAAAAACAATTTCCAGATTTGCAAGCATCTTGAAATACTTCAGAAAAATAAAATTTTAGTCAAAATGATTATTAGAAGGAAAAATAACATTTTAAGTAAAATTTGAATTAAACTGAGATAAAACTTTTATTGAGTAAAATTGTTTACCTTTTAAATACAATGAGCTAATTATACCACTTTAATGCTAATGCTTTAAGCAGATTTCTTAGAGAATCTGCCTATCCAAATCTTATCTTTCATTTAAAGCCCAGCTCAAATAAAACGACTCTTCCGTAACACTAAATTGAGTGTTTGTATCACATTCTGCCATATATTAAAATTATTTGTGTTAATTCCTTTTCTCTCTTAGGACTGCAAACACCTTGAAGGCAGTACCACTGTTTAACCATTTTTCAACAAAGGTTCTAACACTAGAATCATATATTTTAGACTCTTTAATCAATATTTAAAAATAAGAAATTAAGAAACATTTTTGTTAGCATAAAGGTAATATAAATTCTTTAAAAATGTTAATTTAAAGCTGCTTTTTTTTTTTTTTTCACCAGATATAATGACCCTGAGAAACTTTTGGAAACAAGATGTGGACGGTGTGGCGAGTGGGCCAATTGTTTTACACTGTGCTGCCGAGCTTTAGGGTTTGAAGCTCGCTATGTTTGGGATTACACAGGTACACAACATAGTATGAGCAGAGAGTAGTAGGGCTTTGCCGACTTACAGATTTGGGTCTACAGTCTGTCTGCTACTTTCTGGCCTTGTCAGTCTGAACTTCCATTTGCCATCTGTAAAATAATAATACTAACTTCACAGGGTTTTTGGAAGGATCACAAGATTTTTGTAAAACATCTGGCACCATGCCTGATACTTTGCACTATAAATATTCTCTTACAGCTGGGAGGACCTGGGAAAATAAAAAAGAGAAAAAAAAAAAGAAATTAAAAATATAAAAAAAACAACAAAAAGTAAATATTCTCTGTTTTCCTTTTTAATTACTTTTATTTATATTGATATATATGTACATATATTTGAGGATACATGTGATAATTTAATACATCATTTAATTTGTACAGGTCAAATCAGTGTAATTGGGGTATCCATTTGTCTTTTCTTTATGCTAGAAACATTTGAATTATTCTCTTCCAGCTATTTTGAAATATGCAATGAATTATTGTAAACTAGAGTCACTGAACTGATCTGTCAAACACTAGGTCTTATTTCTTTTATTAACAATTTACCATGGCATTTATAGTAATGCTGTTTCTATACAGATAAGAACATGTGTAATAGTGTGCTATAGAAATATTCATTTTTCTAGGGATTACTATAAAAAGTTTAGTATACTTAAATTGCAGTATACAAAAATAATATAATAGAACCCATGTGATATTTGTGTTGTCCTTACTTAGAAATGACTTGTATTTACATATCAAAAAATGTTTTCCTTATCTACCAGGTATAGTGAACACTGTCCTGGTGACGGGCACACTGAAAGCCAGGATTTCAGCTAATTATACAGTGTATCCGTGTAACAAAACATTTGTACCCCCTTAATATTTTGAAATTTTGAAAAAAAGTTGTTTGCCTTATTCTTAGAGTTTTACTTGTGTTTTCATTTTTTTTTTTTTTACAATTAAAACCTTCAGTTAATAGTTATTGTTCTCTTAAAATAAAATGTGAAACATCAGTGACCAGAGATCCTATTAGACCATCTGCTGGTTTGGGGTCTTAAAGTTCAGAGAGACTGTAGTTTCAAAAGTGGCATTAACTCCTTCATAGTGGCGAACTGAGCCAGATATTTTTGATGCCATTGTTCAATATGTTTGCCTTCTAAGAGTTATGGCACACATTATTCTTAAAGCTGACTGCATTAAAGGAGATTATTTCAGAAACATTTTCTAGAATCTCAAAAAGACAGAGAAATTAATACATGTATTCTAGAGTCTTGTCACAAAATGCTCACTCTTATTAACTAATATTTAGAATGTTAAAAATTATTATGTTAGCCTTAGGGGTTTGTATATAGTTACTGGAAGTCATTCTGGTTTTATAAACTTAACTTTTATTTCCTCTTTTCCATTGCCCTCCCGTGTCTTACTTGAGTAGACCATGTCTGGACAGAAGTCTTTTCTCCTTCTCAGCAGCGGTGGCTGCACTGTGATGCCTGTGAAGATGTCTGTGACAAACCACTCCTTTATGAAATAGGATGGGGCAAGAAGCTTTCCTATATTATAGCATTTTCTAAAGATGAGGTAGGACATAAAAGGAAAAAAATATTTTTCCAAGAATAAAATATATTTTCATAATTGACATGCAGTAAGCTGCATATATATATTTAAAGTGTACAGTTTAATAAGTTTTGTCATTTGTATGTGCCCATGAAATCCTCACTGCAATCAATATTTATTTAATGGATGAACCTTAACTTGTTTATCATTTCATCGGTTGATGGACATTTGGGTAGTTCCTGATTTTTTGCTATTTTGACTTAAGCTGCTGTGAACATTTGGGTGTACAGTCTTTATATGGGCATGTGCCCACTTTTCTCTTTGTTTAATGTCTAAGAGTAGAATGGCAGGATTATATGGTAGATGTATGTATAACTTTTTAAGAAACTGCTCAACTGTTTTCCAAAATGATTGTACCATTTTACATTTTCACCACCAGTGTGTGAGAATTCTCATTTCTCCATATCCTTGCTAACATTTAGTACGGTCTGATTTTTTAATTTTTGCCCTTTTAATAGGTGTGCAATGGTATCTCATTGTGGTTTTCATTTGTACTTCCCTAATGACAAATAATAGTGATCATCTTTTTATTTGTTTATGTACCATTCATGTTCCCTTTTGCCTATTTCTTTAAATTGGCTGTTTTGTTTCTTACTATTGAGTTTTGAGAATTCTTTATATATTCTTATATAAGACTGTTATTAGATATATGCTTTGCAAAGATTTTTCTCTCTGTAGTTTGTGTTTTCAAGCTCTTAATTACTTTTGATGAGAAGCAATTGATGAAGTTCAGTTTACCAATTTGTTTTTTTATGAATTGTACTTTTTGATGTTGTATTTAAAAAATTTTTGCCTAGCCCACAGTTACAATGATTTTTTTTCCTATTTCCTTTTATAAGTTTTAGAATTTTTGTTTTACATTTTGAGTTAATTTTTTATGTGGTCCAAGGTGTGGATTGAAGATTTTTTTTTTTAACATATGGATAATGAATTGTTCTAACACGATTTGTTGAAAAGATTATCCTCTCTATTGAATTTTCTTTGCATTTTTGTCAAAAATCAGTTCTATAATGTAAATTTAATACAATAAAAAGGAAAAAGGTTTTATTTGTTGAATTTTATGGAGTCAAGTTTGTAGATAAATCTTAAAATCTGAAAATTTCATCAATTTATCATAGTGTTTCTTAGAAGTAAACCTGTTAGAAAATGAATAAAAAGTGGATTCTCTTCAGATTCTTACACAGGTTTTTAAATTTTAAACAAAGGATAGTATTTTTAAAATGGCATTTAAGAATTGCATATATTCTAGGTATTTAGCAAATAAACGTTGATGGTTGTAATCTTGTTAAATATTCGTATTCTCTAATTTGTTTCAGGTAGTTGATGTCACTTGGCGATATTCTTGTAAACATGAAGAAGTGATCTCCAGAAGAACTGAGATTAAAGAAGAATTACTTCGAGAGACTATTAATGGGCTTAATAAGCAGGTATGTGATGGCTATTTGTCATTTTTGAAAGGACATTTGAAAGTTTTTCTATAATCAAGAATAGCCAATTTTTAACCCATTGAAATTCTTAAAGTAGTAGCATTATTTTGCAAGCAAGAATAGTTTAATATGTTAAAAGTCTTTTTTGTTTATTGAAAATTTTGAGGACTCATTTTAAATATTATGGGGTTTTTTGGATTAAATTGTCACATCTCTTCAAAAAGTTCAATGAAACAAAATTTCAATATTTGTAGTACCTGACGTAAAAAGTGTGTTGTCCTATTTATCAAAGTAACTGTGCCTTTGATAAAATGACACACACTCATATTTTGTATGTGTGTACACACACACACACATCCATGTACGGAAATGCCTGAAACAAGGCACGGGAAATTATTAACAGTGATTACTTCTAAGGAGAGGGACCAGGAGTCCAAGATGGAAGATTTAGTTTTCATTTTATACTTTGATATTATAGTATTGATTTTTTTAATTCTATACATGTGGGGTTTTTCATAATTTAAAAAAATAAACAATTTTGCTCTAATAGACAATTAAAACAGGGCAAATCACCTTAATTCAATCAGCAATTGAGATTCAAGGTGAAGTTTCAGTTTTGAATTTGCTTTTACTCCTAGTGTGTAGTCTTTCAGAGATTCCAGCCTGATTTTCTAGAGCCCCTTGCGTTAGAAGACTCTGAACTCCAGAGTCTTTATTTTCTACCTAGCACTATAATTCTGCTAAAACTTCTTTGTTTTTAGCACTTTAGTCACCATTTTGTGCTTAGCTTCACAGCCTCTTCTCCTCATGCCACTTAATAATTGTCAAATGCCTGGAAGGTTTTGAAAAGAGGTGCAGTATGTTTCCTTCACCTCAATTTATTTCTTCCCTTGGGACCTTGACTTCTCAAGTTCTTGCTACCTTGGTAGCTTTCTTTTGCATTCATATAGGTGTTTGTATGTATATGTTCTGTGTGTGTCTCCTCCAGCTTTTCTAGCTTTTCTCAGCAAGACAGTTGGTCTAATGCAAGCTAATCCACCAAATCCAGAAACAGAAGTTGCTTCCCTTCATTTTGAATAAATCTAGAGTAGTAGAGATCATGGAGAGTCAGAAATAGGTGCTAAATGATTTCTCAACATAAAATTTGTAAAATTATATTACGTTTTTTATAGTATCCTTTTTATTTTCTAAATAACATATGTATGAAAATAAAGCTGATTAGTTTTTTCAGGACCCCTTAAAATGGAAATGTTTTAAGTATATTCTTGCTTAGAGATGGACCTCTACATTCCCCTAATTGTAACAACTTTTTAAAAATATGAATTACAGAGGCAACTATCTTTGTCAGAAAACAGAAGAAAAGAACTTCTCCAAAGGATAATTGTGGAGCTTGTTGAATTTATATCTCCCAAAACCCCTAAACCTGGAGAACTTGGTGGAAGAATATCTGGGTCAGTGGCTTGGAGAGTAGCCCGAGGCGAAATGGGTCTAGAGGTATTTAACTCATTCTAGCATGATAATCTTTTTACTCTCCTGCTTTCTATACTGTGCTGTTTGCTTACAGAAAACTTCATTGGCTATGATATTTCAATTAATTTTGTAGGGTAATTATTTAAGGATGCAAACCTTTGAAGAGAACTAATAATTGACATAGTAAATCACATATAAGAGTTAGCAATGCATTTTAAAGTGGGATTTTTCTATTTTTTTACTTTACGTAAATTTTTAGTGTTTACTGAAGAGTATACAGAAAAATGCACAAATGATACACGTACAGCTTAACAAATTTTTACAATTTTAGCACTCATGCATCCACCAATCAGAATAAGAAATAAATCAGCAGAACCCCAGAAACAAGCATAAGTTCCTTTCCAGTCACTCACTGCCTTCCCTAAAAGCAACCATCATCGTGGCTTCCAACATCATATATAAGTTTTGTATAAAGCCTGTTATTGTGCTTTATATAAATGACATTTAATAATATGTGCTCTTTTGTGTATAGCTTCTTTTGTACAACATTGCATTAGTGAGATTCATACATGTTGCAATGTTTATTGTTATTGCTCTATAATATTCCATTGTATGAATGTACTATAATTTGATGGCTATTTGGGTTGTTTCTAGGTATTGGCTGTTACAAATTGTGCTGCTGCAAACATTAATATTCATGTTTTCAATGAATATATTTATGTATTCTGTTGGGTATATACCTAGGAGTATGGATATGTTCAGCTTTGGTAGCCAAATAATTTTCCAAAGCAGTTGTACCAGTTTTTACTCTCACTAGCAGTATATGAGATTTTTCCACACCTTTGTGTACACTTGGAACTGTCTGTCTTTTTCATTTTAGCAATTCTGGTGGTATATAATAGCATTTCAATTTTGATATGCATTTTGGTGATGACTAAGTTGAGTACCTGTTCTTTAAATTTTTGGATATCTTTTGTGAAGTGCTCGTTCAGGTTTTTTAAAATGAGATTTTAGTGCATTTAGAAGAATTCCTTTTACTTTTCTTTCCCAGCTTATTTAAACTTTATAAAGTACCGTGAGGAAAATACAGAATTTGGGGAGCAGCCCCATACCACAGCACCTCCCCCTCCGCAGGTGAGGCGCCTTCTCTGGTAGCTGCCACTTATTAAAAAAAAGAAGAATTTGAGTAATTCAACTGATGAAAGTGTATATTTCTTGGTATATGCTTGCATACATTTAATATTGGCTAGAAATTTTTTTAGTGTGATTGCAAGTATATTATCAAATTTATTTTAAGATATCACTTTATTAATCTCTCAAAATTAAATAACAATGGAAATATAATTTCTGTAGTTATGTCTCATAATTAGGGACTAGGTAAAAATCAACGTGTTAGGTTTTATAATGGACTTTAACACATTAACTGTCATGTGAGTTGTATTTAACTCACACTAGTTTTGAGCCCAGGGCCTTGTGAAGCATATGTAACTCATGTCTCTTCACCTTGGGAGCTATGTGAACTATTTTTTAAGTTGCATGTAACTCACACACAGAAAACAATAGGAAATAACAAGTTTTTCATTAAATTAAAAGGATCATTTTGTTTTCGAAGTTTTTATTCTATTTCCGTAACGAAACACCATGGCCCCAAGGAAAAAAATTTTTTTCTAGTGTAGCAGCAAATATGTTAAAAAAGTAAAATAGTCTATCCTTTGCCCTTAGGGGCTTAAAGTTGAATCACTGTAAAGTATTTAATATAAATGTCTAGTTTTAGGAAGATATGCAATGAAAAATGCTTGGAAAGAAAATGACCCATCACAGTATCAATATCAAACAGTTCCACTTTTTTCTAAATTTACCATTGTTGCAACTCACTTCTCTGGTAAAGGAATTTGTCCAAAAGGAATGAATTATCCCTAGTAAATCTTATATTTGCTTTTTAATTTATCCCATCATCTGTAGCAGGCAGTTAGAAGTGTTGGTTCAGCCATAGAATTACAAGATCTAAATTCAACAAATAATTCAAATCACTGCTGATGCAGTGCATGTTACAAGTATAAATCTAAATGAAGCCAGTTAAAAAGAGCCAATTTAATTCACAGCTGTGTTCAATTTAAAACATGGATATTATTTAGGTCTTCATTTCTTTTTATAGATGGGTGTGTTACCTCTTGCACAGCATATAAATTGATTAACTTTAAAAATACAGATTGGGTCATATAACAGAATTGTTTTCCTTTTTGGAAATATTTTTAATTTCTCAATTGCTGCGGACCATTTCAGGGCCATGGATTTGAAAAGAAATAATTTTCCCCTTTAGAAATGGGTGTTTGTTTTAAAAGTAAATAGAAAAATGTTAATTCTAAAAAATTTTGGAATTAAATCTTGCAATCAATTGGAAAAAGAAGGAAACACTGGTGATGTCATTTCCAGAAAGAAAAATTTTATCTTAATTTTAGATTTAAAATATTTTTTGAAACATTGATGTTATTTTGTACTAGAATGCAGAAATTGCCTGGAATTTTAAGGTAAAACATGAGCTTTTGTAGTCATTTTACACATGCAGACTGTTTCAAGCTATACCTCTCAGTCACTCTCCTAGCTTAGGGTATCAGAAAAGGACACACTTATGAAATGACTTTAGGTTGAGGGCTGAAAATGAGAAAGAATCAAATATATGGAAAGTAGCAAGAACAGCATTCTAGACAGAGGGAACAGCATATGTCAAGGCTCTGAGGCAGAAACCAGCTGGACCTTTTTATGACACTAAAGGAAAAGTAATATGGTGGGAATGTGTAGATGAAAGGGAAGAGTAACGTGAGATATTGTTGGAGAAGTAGGCAGGGGAGGGGTCAGTTTGGGCCCTGTTAGCCTTGGTAAAGAGTTGGAATTTAAGTACAATGAGAAGTCAGTGAAGTGAGTTAAGCAGGAAAGTGACATGTCCCAGTTTACATTTTTTTTTAAAAAATTGCTTTCATTGGAGGTGGAGCATGGATAGGAGAGGTAGTGAAAGCTGGGAGTGAACTTTACAAGACAATTGCAAGTGGTCCAAGTGAGAGATGCTGCTGGTGGTAGAAAAGAAGAAAAATGAATGAATTCATTGAACATAAAAATCACAAAAATATAAGTCAGAACTCATAGTTCTTGTTTTTTCTCTAGTAATGTTTGGTGCTACATCAGCATCATGCTGATTATATTATAACTTGTAAAATATTTTCCAAATTTTTCGATGATACCGATTTTTTCTTTTCAAGTTGAAGGAGTCTCTTACCACTATACATAGTAATTCCTCATTCCTTTTTCTCTAAACATCTTCCATAAAGTTGCAAAACTAATTCTGCTTTCTTTTTAAGAGAAGAGAAACTCTGTTTATCCCCTCTGAAAATGAGAAGATTTCTAAACAGCTCCACCTTTGTTATAATATTGTGAAAGATCATTATGTTCGAGTTTCAAATAACAATCAAACCATTTCTGGATGGGAGAATGGTGTGTGGAAAATGGAATCCATATTCAGAAAAGTTGAAACAGACTGGAACATGGTAACTTAATGCATGAAACTGTTGTAAACCTTTGTTGTTACTATATAGATTGGCTTTATTTTTCAGTTGTGCAAAATGTGAAAACTGATACATCAAAATTATTTTTAGTAGCCCTTTAACCTGGAAAAGAAAATTTTATTCCCAACTTGTAATGAAGTCCACTGGAAATTCTTGCATTTATATCAAGGAAGTATGTTTTCATCAAAGAAGCTGAATTTAATTCTCTCGGGGAAAAATAATCAAGTATATGACCAATCCATGTGACTGTTTTTTGAATGAATGTATAAAGTATATTACTATTTAATTTCTTCACAAATATGTATTGATTGACTACTAAATGCAGGCCATTAGGGAGTATAATAGATTTAGTCCAAAATCCCAAGAAGCTATCCATTTAACAAGCTCTCATTTTATAAGAATGTGAATGATTGGGCAGTGATATTGGTTATTTCTTCTCTGTGTCCTGAAAAACTAAATAAGTAAATGGAGGCTAGGATCATAGTAGTTCACTTACACCAACTTGCACATTGTTGTCATATTATCAGTAACAAGTAAGAGGCTTTCCTTTAAACTGTCCTAGTTTTTACAAACACACCAAAAATAAACTCAGAGCTATTTATATGACCTCAGTAGATCAGACCATATTGTTGATGGATTTTCATAGGAGTTAATTAACTTATAAGGAGCTTTTAAAGTTGACTTACCAAGATATTTGAGTGGGAAGGGAAGTTGTTCACTTGTAAGACATACTGGATAGATTTAAAAAGTGAGTCACAGATTGACAGCTCCTAGTGTTTATGAGCATCTACTGTATGCTATCACTGTACTAGGCGTTAATCAGTACAAAAGACATACAGAGATAAGATCTCTGCTCCCCCCCAATTATAAGTTTTTATTCTAGAACTTAATCTTAGTGCTTAAATATATAAATATTCAGTTTAAATTATATTATATAGTAATAAAAGTTGGGGTCTTTTGTAGTAAACCAAGAATAACTTATTATTAAAATTATAAATTTTGGAATTTTCTTCTTTAGCTAAAGAAGTGTATAAAAAGTAAAACAAGATAATATTTAAAATCTCAAGATATGTATATCTGTAAATGATAATATATAGAGGGTGAACATCTTCTAGAATACCATACTTAGCCTAAAAATCCCTCTGAACAAAAAGCGGGATTGGATGTGTTATTTATCCAAGGACTAGTGCTTTCTGAACTGGAGAAAAATCATGCATTTCTTCCTAACCAGCAGTGTTAATAGAGAAAGTAATGATGGAGAAAATAATGATGTGTCACAGAAGATGTGATGTGTTCAAAAACAGGAGTGCTCTGTGGCATATTTCTTCTTTGTCTTATACACTCATTTGTTCATCAGCAAACATTTGCTGAGTGCCTGTTGTGGCAGGCATTGTTCTCAGCTACATGGATAAAAAGACTGTTCCTGCCCTCACAATCTAACGGGGGAAACTGAAGCATAAACAGCCATCTTAACCACGATGCAGAGTGCTATAATAAGGATATCAACACATTGCTATGGAAACACCGAGGTGGGAGTAATTAGCTCTGGCTGTGGGAGTTGGGCAAGGCTCCACAGAGTAGGCGACATTTGAGCTGGACGCTGAAGGATGAGTAGGTGTTCGTCAGGCAAGGAAACAGCAGGAAAAAGGCATGGAATACATGGCATGTTTTGAGATCTCAAAATAGAACATTGCGGCCAGAGAGAGTATATTGTATGAGAAAGATTTAAATAATGTAAATGAGATGCAAAGGTCATTAAATAAAAAACAGACCCCTGTTCAAGAAAAGCTATGCCTTGATATACTTTTATGAAGGGTACCATTTTTTAAAAGTTGAGTAAATCCATTTCTAGCTATAATATTTAGTCTCAAATGAAGAAAAGTACTAGAATGTGAACTGTACTTGTAGAGAGTGATAACTCAGAAGTAACAATAGCTATTAAAACTTGCATATTCCATCTAAATCAGTATTCCTGGTTCTGTACTAATATGCCCCCAATTAGGGATTTTCTTGCTCTGTTGAATAGTAAACCCATTTCCAATCACACCTTTACTTAGTCATCTTCAACCTAGTATCATGACAAATCACTTGCATCCTGCTCTCAGATTTTTAGTACAGATTCTTATCTTCTCAAAGAGGTATACTCTCAGGAACACAGAAGACCACTAAATTTTACTGCTTAGCAAATACATTTAGTATTGTCTGAATTGAAAAGAATATAAAAAAAAATCAAGAAGACTAGTACACTTTTTGGGAGCAAGTGATAACACTTTGATAAAAGCAATTTTAATAACTTCCTAACTAGTTTCCCTGCATCTTCCCTGGTCCTTTCAAAGATGTGCTCCATGCTATAGCTAAAGAAACATTTTCAAAACTTCAATTGTTACTTGGTGCTCTTAGAGTAAGAAAAAGCTCCAAATGTCTTCAGAGTCTGGCCTGTGCCCCGCCGCCTCTGGCTTTGCCTTGCAGTATGCCATCGCCTGCGCTCTGCATTGCAACTGTGTGCCCTTCTGCCTCCTCCACGGAACCTCCTTTGCTTCCTTCTTGTTTGATTAACTTATTCTTATCCTCAGTAGTTGGCTTAAGCCCCACTGCTTGTGGTCCCAGCTGGCTGAATCCATTTCCTTCTTTATATATTTATTTTATTTATTGCACCTGCCTTTCATGGCATTTATTCAACAAATATGTATGAGAATAGGTTATTTGTGTCTCTCTTGCTAGATTGTAATCATTTCTCAGGCAGAGACCTTGTCTTTTTCTGCTCATATTTGTACTCACAGTATTCATTTACCTGGCATAGTGCCTAATACATAAGGGTTTAGTAAAGATTGTTGAATGTAAGAATAATTGAATATATGTGGCATAAATTCTGCCACCACCCTAGGGCCATGTAGAACAGATATAGATACTCTGCTTTGTTCATAGGGTCCCTTGGATGCTCTTAGATACTTTTCTTTTTTTTTTCATCACTTTTGTCATCTTTGTCACTAGAGTGAGTCATTTTAGCACTTTTTGGTGCATGGCATTATGTCAAGAATTTATTTAGTATTCAGCAAATATGCACTTGTCAAACTTTGTAATTGGCACTCAGGATATGATGTTGAATTAAGAACCAAACCTCAGGGTCCTCATCGACTAATGTAAAACAAAGACACGCAGGGACTAACTGTTTAAATTCATGGGGTAAGTGCTAGAAGAATATGTATCTGTATATGATACTGCAGGAGGAAAACAGAAAAGCCACTAACTTCCTGAGTCTGAGTGAAAAAAACTCAAAGTGTTTTTTTCTATTCTCTCGCTCAACAACAATCAGCACAGAAGGCCTATGTGATCACTATGTGGTTTTTTTTCTCCACCAACAGGCAAACAAGCAATTCTGCAGCAGACACCAGCCAGATGTCCTCTAATTCAATTCATTTCTGACACTAGCTACCTGGAGATAGCATCAGATCCCAAAAGTTAATAAGGGCTTAGTCCCCAAGACTGCCCACCCCCTTCAGATGTAAATCAGAAGCTCCAAGTTGTTTTACCTGTGCTTCTGACCAACTAGCTATAAATAAGGGCTCCCACTTACCCCTCCTTGGGTTGAATTAATTTGCTAGATCTGCTCACAAAACTCAGGGGAACATGTTGACTGTTTTATTATAAAGGATCTTACAGAGGATACAGGTGAAGAGATGCATAGAGTGAGGTGCAGAAAGCGGTGCAGAGCTTCCATGCCCTCCCTGGGTATGTCACCTTCCAGGAATCTTCATGTGTTTAGCAGTCTTGGAGCTGTCCAAACCCTGTCCTTTTGGGCTTCTCATGGAGACTTCATTGATAGGCATGATTGACAACCATGTAGAAATATGGTTGGACAAAAAGGGTATGATCTGATACTAATAAACTGAGTGGGGAAACGTAGCAAGGCCTATCTGTTCAGATTCTTTTTGGCTTCTCTGTGCAGCATGACTTCCTCCAGAGTATGGGGCAGGAACCCTTCTGAAATGGGGGTTTTATGACCCACAAACAAGGTAGGTCAGAGAATTTCTTTATGGCCAGCTCCAAGACAGAAAGGTGGGCAAAGATTAGAGTGTATTTTTAGTTTCTCTGGTCTGCCTTGGGGAGAAATAGCAAAGGGTGTGGGAGTTATGAGCTAGGAAACATGGACGGAAACCAGTGTGTATGTGTATGTATACACACACACATGCACACCCTATAATTTCACAGTGAGTCAGAGAAGGCCTTGCAGAAGAAGTAATGTCTGAGTGGACTTTAGGAGGAGGAGCATGAGGGAAAGTTTCTCAGTATGAGGACAGGATGTGGAAGGGGAGGTTGTTTTGGGGCATGAAAATAGCATCTGCAAAAGCACTGAGGTAAGAGATACCTGATATATTCAGGAAAGAGTTAAGTTGTAGGGAATATGGAGAAGAATAATGGGAAATGAGACTTGAAAGGTAAACAGTTGTCAGGTCCCAGGCACTTTGATTACCTTGCAATTAGGTAATAGGAAACCATGAAAGGGTTCAGGCACGGGAAGGACATGATCACACTGGTGTTCCAGAGAGGTCATCTCAGAGGCTACAAATGGAATAAATTGGAAGTATAGCGTAGAAAGATTTAAACACAGTAGGAACTGACAGTGGATTCCGGTTTGGTTTCAGTGATAAAATGGAAGAACCAAAAACAGGATTCATGAGTAATACTGGTTTACCAGCATTGAATTAAAATACCTTAAAACACAACTACTCTGCTGGATATCTGTAGGGATGACTGACTTCAGGGTGCCTGCTGCATGGTAGACTTAATTTGAGTGAATCTTAGCAGCCTAAGTAGAAGGATAATTTTTAAGAGTGTACTAAAGAACTGCTTCAAACAGTGCAGTACAAACCAAACCTCCAGGGAACCATAGCAGCCTGACTTGGAGTAATCAAGAAATCTTTATGCAGAGATCTTCTGTAGAATGTGAAATGCATAAAGAAGCTGACACACAAATTGTTCTCAGTCCTGAAAATAGTAGTTATAGCTACAACCCAAATGACAAATTGTATTTGTATGCGTTGTAAATAGTACAGCTTAGACCTTAAGCCGTAGACACATTGGTCTTTGTTCTCACCCACAGGTTGTATGTGCTTGCATGTGCTTACACATGCCAAAAGGAGCAAGGGTGGGTTACTGGTGAGAGACGGGTGAGAATTCATATAGAATTCATTTTACAGGAGAAAAACTCTTTGATTTCTGTTTTTATAATACTAGCACTCCTACTAAAATAGGATAGCAATTTGCCTCTCAGTAGACCACAAATTGTAAAGCTGAGCATGTAAAACTGCATACGGTAAATTAAACTCATGAATTTAAAAAGCCAATAGGCAAAAATTTGTCTCTCAGATAACTCAGGAAGTTAGGAACAACCAACAGTTATAAAATGTTTATTTTTATCTAGACCAAACAAATAAATCTTTGGGAGCTTAGAAGGTATTCCCCCAACCCCCAAATAAATTATAGTTTCTGGTTCTGTTGGTAGTATGCATAGGTAGGAACACAGAGATTTTTATGTAAATTCTGTTATTTCGGTGCATTTCAAATTACCAAACTGAGTATACATATTCATGGTGACTTCTAAACACCTCTAAAAATGATTGTTTGATAGGATATATGGTATGAAAAAGATGATATGAATTTTCAATATAAATAGAGTCTGTTTTATCTCCATATACTGTTTCTTTAACATAAGAGACCTTTTATTTGCTCACAGTATGTTTGTTTATTTAAGCATTTAAGGATTCAATCCCATCTTATCCTTTTACTTTCTAATATCCTAAAAGTTGATATGTTTAGAACTGAAAAATTTAAGTCTTTAAACAAGCAATTCTCTCAGGTGTGTTCAACAGCTATTATAAACCTATTATAGTTAAAACCACAGTTCTGACCCAGAACTAGACAGTGTAATTACGGCAATTCTTGGAATAAGCTAGAAATTTGGAGCTGATCTGACTTCAACTTATCACATTTTATACCTACATTTTTGGGGAGAGTTTGAAACTACTAAGCTCTGAAAATACACCAGACATTGAAGTATATATACTGAAACACAAATTTGAGTATATCTATAATATTTCTGTCTCAGGATTGCTTTCCCCTTTAGTTGCTTCTGACCTTCTTTCTTCCAGTTACCCCACTGTTTGGCTCATCTTTCCCAGATAACTCTTTTTACCAGCCACCCCTTTGAAGCAGTAATTAAGCTATGGATAGTCCTTAGATGCCCAGTAGTTTAGGGTGGGTGAAGCTAACAACTCCCAGGGAACACTGGTACAATTCTGAGCCCCAGGTTTTCCTTATAAACTGCTCTAAGAGCATGCGGGAGGGACGTATGAGCACCAGACGATGTTATAGGGAGGTTGCTTGAACTTGAGTGGAGCAGTTGACAGTGCCACGTATCTATATTTGTCAGCAACAAACAGTGGTCGGCTATACATATCTAGTCTGAGGAGTTTAAAATCATTTTCCTTGGAGAGTGATTGTTCAGTTGTTACATAACCTCTAACTCACTGATTCTAAAAACTTTCAAAGTAAATTTATAGGCATACTTAAGCTGGAAGAAAAAATAGATATAGGTTGCCAAATAGATGGTGACTAGAATACTTGCAGTGATTTTTTACTTGATGAGTAAAGACTAGAATAGAGAATAGTACATGTAGTAGGATATTTCCATGGCAAATGTGTTTTACATGGTACTTTCAACTATTTGCTCCTGAGCTAAAGAGTATAGGTTAGGTGTTTTTAAAAGAATCAAATCTAACTTGAATATATGTATGTTTATATATAAATTTTAATACTTAATATTTACTAAATCCTTTTGTGAATCCATAATCTGTACCCCCAGAGAGCTTATGATTTGGTTAAGTTAGATCAGACAAGTACATGTGAAATAAAATAGTTACATTTAGGTAAAGGAGTATTGGCAGTTCACGGTGGGATGAAATTATGTAGGATTTTGAGAGCTAAGAGGATACACTTATTGCAAGAGCCCCAGGTACTTGTTATATGTTCTAGACCAGGCAGATGGTATGAAGAAAGTGAGATTTTAAAAACATTGATCTGATCAGATCAATTACAATTGAGCAATGGTAGGCGGTTGCATTAAGATGAGTTTAAAGTCGTAACTAATAGTGGTAAGTGCAGTATAAGTGAGGAAAGAGTTTTTTCCCAAGACTTGTTTATTTCAAAGAAATAAATAGATTCTGTGAGAGTTTAGGCATAAGGGATAAATGAAGAGTCAGATTCTTAGGGGTTTGAATATGGTTGCTTGGAGTTACCTATGAAATACCAAGGCTGTGGATGTCAGTTTTCATGTTAACATCTTGAAGATTTTAGATGAAAATATGAGAGGGAAGCAGCCAGTAGATCTGGATGCCTTCAATGGTATACATCGAAAGTGGTAAGGGGCATTGATGAGGAAGGAACAGGGAGCATACAATTTAAAGAGGTGGCTGTGGATATTACCTTTTAAACCATGAGTTAGCAATGGCCGAGGTATTTTCTTGATTTAGAGGTTATTGCCCGCCTCACTCTAGGAAAGCTTATATGGAAATCCAGATTTACAAAAGAAGATAAATTAAAGAGTAGTTGCATTTAACAGGATTCTTCATTTTCAGCAGGTTTAATCCTAAAGTTCATTTTAAATAGCTAAACTTCTTAATGTATACGAATATGATTTACCAGAATTTGGTTAGCATGCAATTCTTTAGAGATGCACTTATTGAAGGTACCTGCATTCAAATAATACCTTTCTTCCAGAGCAAAAGATGCCACAGGAAAAAATGCTAAAGAAAAAATGAAAAAAATGTTAGCAGTAAGAATCTTTTCAGTGGGGAAAAATTAGTTTGTACATAGTACCCTGTGATGATAAGACTTTTCACTCTGTTTTCTGTACGATTATTTCTAACAGTTTCTCTCCCTCTTTTGCCCACTTTATAGGTATATTTAGCCCGAAAGGAAGGATCATCTTTTGCTTATATTTCCTGGAAGTTTGAATGTGGGTCAGTTGGCCTTAAAGTAGATAGCATTTCCATTAGAACAAGTAGTCAAACCTTTCATACTGGAGTAGTACAGTGGAAACTGCAATCTGATACAGCACGAGTAGATCTGACAGGCGGTAAGCATCTGACTGGAAAATTAATTGTGGAGTATATATTTACCACTCTGAAGACTAATTGTACTTGTTTAGATGTAGTTCTTTTTCATACCCAAGAGTTATTGATATGTTGCAATAAAAACCTGTGTAACTGCATTGTAATAGAAAGGCTGATTTTTTCTGTTGTGAAATGCAAATGTAAGGAGAAAAATCATTTCTTTGTTCCAAAGGATGCATTCCTCCATAAAGTATAATTTGCATTTATTTTTTAAGGGTTGATTATAACCTACAGGTCAATCTATATAAAATGCATTCCAAACTATCTCTTTATGCTCTTTAAATTATAAAAAGCAAAGTGTTAATTTTTTTTCCCTCTCCAACAGATAAAAATCTTCGCTCCTATCATGATTTTTCTGGTGCCACTGAAGTTATTTTGGAAGCAGAATTAAGCAGAGGAGACGGTGATGTTGCTTGGCAACATACCCAGCTGTTTAGACAAAGCTTAAATGACCATGAAGAAAATTGTTTGGAGATAATTATAAAATTCAGTGACCTTTGAGAACCTGAACATTATAGAAAAGCTAGCAATAATCAAGGACTTACCATGGTCTAAAGTAGTCTGTCGGTTCAGTGCATGTTTAGTTGGCAGTTTACTACCCTGTGCTATATTCTTTTGCTAGCTATCCGTCATGTAACCCTTGGGAAAATATATCTTTATACTGTGAACCATAATGAAATCTTGAGTTAAAAACTCTCTATGTTTTGACTATATGTGACTATAATTTGGAGTAAAGTCTTGTTGCCCTAGTATGAGCTTTTAACCTAAAAACTGTGAGTGTAGTTTTAAAAGTTAAATGATGATATTCATGATTTAATATGATTAAATGCTATTCATGATTATGGTAAAATCTTAGGTTAATAACAGTAATTTGACATTTTCTGATCAGCCATTAATTTCTTCATAAGTGGTTGAATTAGATTTTCCTAAGATTTTTAACTTTTAATATATGAAAGTATAGTATCTCATAAGTTATATAATGCATGAAAGTTTTTATGATTGTAAATATGTAGGCATTTAAGAAATAAAATGAATTATTTTGCCTTATATCTTTTTAGTGGTTACTTTGACTAAATAAAAATCTTTATTAAGTTTGCTAACTATTGAAAACCACTTGAATAGACATGAGTTATGAAAAACATTTAACATTAATAGCATAAATTGAAAGATACGTTGTAAATCCCATATGTGGACACCTGAAAATGCTTTGCCTTTGAGTTGTATTTTTATCTACCTCATTTGAATAAAATATTCCTGACTTTAAAACTGTGTAACTGTTATACAGTATATCAAGAGTTTTTTGTGTTTTCCATATAACTTCTCCAATTAAGTTTAGTGAACATTAATTAAGCATTTGTGTGCAAAGCACTGTGGAGGAAGCAATGATGAAAAAGAGCCCCAAGCCTCTAAATTCTTTTTGTGATGTTTTGCAAAGTGAATTCTCAATCTTCCTACAAGAGAAGAACATGCTCGGAGAGTCTCACCCTGTGCAACTTAGTAGACATTACGTGCCTTATGAAATATGTAATGAGGGCTGGGCATGGTGGCTCGTGCCTGTAATCCCAGCGCTTTGGGAGGCCACAGCTGAAGGATCGCTTGAGCCCAGGAGTGCCAGGCTGCAGTGAACTGTGATTGGGCTACTGTCCTGCAGCCTGGATGACAGAGCACTGTCTCAAAAAAAAAAAAAAGGTAAGATCCTGAAACAAAGATGTTATATTTGCTTTTTTTAAATTTTATTTTATTTCTTTAGAGTTGGGGGTTCTCATTATTTTGCCCATTATGGATTCAAACTCCTGGGCTCAAGCAATCCTACCTCAACCTCCCGAGTAGCTAGAACTACAGGTGATTCCACCACGTCCAGCTTATATTTGCTTTTTAATTGCAATCAGACTTGGGGATTTTTTGCTAAAAGGTTATATTTCAAAAGAAGTAGTGTATGTATCTGAAGTTATTAATATGTCTTGAATATTAGAAAGTTTTCTGGAATTCTCGGATTGAATTATCATAGCAGACTATAGTGGTCAAGTACTTAAAGTTGGAGAGATCTTGACACCCATCTTGTGGTGTCCGGTATTTGCACAGTATTTTGATGATCATGTGGACCAATCCTCTTAACCCTCATGAGGAAGCCTAGACATCTTCAAGCAGTTTTAAAAAAATGGTAATAGAAATGTAGGCACTCAACGGAATATACTTTATCTTAGGATACGTTCTGATTTCTACTATGGCTTTAAGCAGAAAAATGATGAGAGTTCAAATGTCCCACGTATTATAGAGTTGAACTGGAAAAGAGAAAAGATAGTTGCATACTTAAATGCATTTCGTGGGAATTTCAACCCCAAGGGTACTCAATACATGTCAGTAGATATTTTATTATACAGAAAGTTTGGAAATACTACAGAAGGTATGGGACAAAATAATTCCCGATATGTTAAGGCAAAAGTGACTTAGGCAAAGAAGGGCTGATAGTACAGACCCCTCAATAACCTAGCACTAATATTAAGGTATATTTTATATAGTAATCATTTTGAATTTTCTTATTGAATAGCTTTCCACTGACATTGCTCATTTTTTTTTTTTTTTGCGAATTGAAGGTGAATTTATTTATTTTATTTATTTTTTTTTTATTTCAGCTCTTCATGGGGGTACAAAAGCTCAGGTTATATAGTTTATATCCTGGTTTCTGGTCAGATCCCATCATAATGAATTCACAGACAGTCTGCTTTTAGTTGCAGTGTTTTGTTTTCTTTTTTTAAAGAAAGTCGTTTGCTGGAGGTCACATTCTCAGAGTGAACAAGAAATATATCCTGATGCTTTGATCAATTTACAAGGAAAAGAAGCACCTCTGATTAAGGGAGGGCTAGAGAGCACTTTGCTGTAGAACACTTTTGAGGTAGGAAGGGTTGTTAGAGATAATTTAACCCAGACTTCTAACTTTTCACCGAAGAAAACTCAAGCCCCAGAGAAGTTAAATGACCTGTCCAAACAATTCAGTGAATCAATGGTGTGGGCAAGATTCATTTATACGTTTATCTTTCCTCCTATCAAGTTGCAAGGTTATAGAATCATAGACCTGTGTGTGGGTTGCTGGTTTAGTAGGTGTTTCATGAATATAGATACTTTAATAGAAATGTTCAAGTTGAGAAGATATTACAATTGAAATTAGAACCAATGTTTTTTCTAACTATACTTAAGCTTTTCTAGACATCTTATTCCTCTACAACACAGTAAGTTGTGTTTTGATTTTGTAGTCCAGACAAATACACTTCCATAAATGTATGCCAGGTAGCATACCCTCCTTAAATACTTTTGGGGGAAGAATAAGTAAACCAATACAAGTCGTGATTGTTCCACATAGCATCTTTTCAGTTACATCCTCTACATTGACCGAAACAGTGCTTTATTTCTTATATAAGAGATTTAGGATGAATGTAAACTAATAGAGGCCACTTTGAGTTCATAATGAGTGCCAGTGACTTTCAATGTCTCATTTGATCACAGTGGTATTGGGTAGTAGATAGTGTATATTATCCCCATCTTAATAGGTGATGAAACTGAGAGACTAAGTGGGAGCCGGTATTTTGATGCCTGTATGCATAACATCCTTTCCTATTTGTTAAACCACCACAAGTGAAAACACTCAGAAGCTGAGACCTTGCTCTATTCTCTTTATTTTCTAAAGACTCTCTCTGAGATCAACAAAATTGTAGCATCAACTGTAAATCCGTAAGTCAGTCAGAAAGCACCCCTGAAAAGCTAAAATAGGTATCATGAAGTCTAACTACTAAAGGTTTTCTAGGAGAGGACTTCTTACGTTGTCACTCAAAACTTGTTTATTGATTTTTAAATGTTTAAATTATTAAAGCCATTTTTGTTAAAAATTTAAACAAGAAAATACTGTAAAGTAAAAGTGCTGCCTCCACTCCTCACACTCTATACTGTTTTTCGAATTAACCACCAAAATTTTACATGTGTCCTTCCAGAGGTTTCCTGTGGATTTTCATATTCATATATGTATACATACAAAAAACTAGTTTTGCTGTGTTTGGTCTTTTCTTTCTGTGTAAATAGAAGTATGTCCTCTTCCCACTTGTTTTCTTAAAAATATGTCTTAGGGGCCGGGTGTGGTGGCTCACGCCTATAATCCTAGCACTCTGGGAGGCTGAGACGGGAGGATCATTTGAGCTCAGGAGTTCAAGACCAGCCTGAGCAAGAGTGAGACCCTATCTCTACTATTTTAGCTGGACAACTAAAAATATATACAAAAAATTAGCCAGGCATGGTGGCACATGCCTGTAGTCCCAGCTACTCGGGGAGCTGAAGCAGGAAGATTGCTTGAGCCCAGGAGTCTGTGGTTGCTGTGAGCTAGGCTGATGCCAGGGCACTCTAGCCCAGGCAACAGAGTGAGACTTTTGTCTCAACGAAAAAAAAATATGTCTTAGAAGTCTTTCCGTTGTTAGTCATGGATCTGCTACATTCTTTTTAACTGCTTCACTGTATTCCATGATTTGTCTATTACTTTATTTACAGATATTTAGGTCCCCCCCTTTTTTGTTATAAGCGCTACTACAGAGAACATTCTTATACATATTTCTTTCACATAGAATATATGCAAAGATATATGCATTTCAAATCTTAACTAGCTACTGTCAAACTGCCCTCTAAATAAGACACACCAATTTACACACCTAGCAAGAATGTTTGACGGCACCCATTTTCTCTCATTCTTGCCAAAACTAAATGCTGCATTTGTGGCAGCCAGCCTCCAGTGATCCTCACCTCCTAGCCTTCATGCCTTTGCATTTGTCCCTTTTACATTAAATTAGAGCTGGCCTGTGTGTTCAATAGAATATGGTGAAAGTGACTTTGTGGTGTGTCTGAGACTAGGTCGTAAAAAGCCTTGACTGTCTTGGACAGCTCACTCTGGAAGAAGCCAGTGGCCATGCCACTAGGACACTCAAGCAGATCTGTGGAGAGGAACTGAGCCCTCCCTGCAACCACCAGGACCAACATGGGAGCCAAGGAATTGGATCCTCCTGCCCTAGTCAAGCCTTCAAAGATTGTAGCTTCATGGGAATGAGACACTCCAAGTCAGAACTGCCCAGCCAAATCACTACTGAAGTCCTAGTTTATACAAAGAAACCATGAGAATTAATTAATTATTTTTTAAGACATTATGTTTCAGAGTGATTTGTTTATGTAGCATTGGATTACTGTAACAGCAATGTTATTTTTGCCATTCTGAAGGGTGAAAAATATCTAGCTTTAATTTATATTTCCTTGTGAGATTTCCTTGCTTGTGAGATTAAACAATTTTTCATATGTTCGTTAGCCACTTTGTTTCCTATTTAAATTTTCTGTATATATGTATTTTACATATAAAATTATATATTAAAATGTATATATTAATATACTTTATAATATATAAAAATTTATTTATAAATACACCCATATCTTTGCCTATTCTATTGGGTGGATTGTTTTGATAATCATGTTTAATATCCAACTGTTTGTGATTGCTTTCCTTCATGCCAGCTTTTGCTCGTTTGGTGTTTATGACATTACTTATTAGAAGTATTCCAGAGGTCTCTTTTCTTACTGAATTGTTTCTGTTTTCTCCTGGATCATGTCACATTGTTCTTCTTGATTCTCTTTCATGTTACTGGTTTTTCTTAAATGTTTGATCTGCTATATTTATGATTAACAACTAAGCTGAAAAAAAAAAGTTAGGAACTCACACTTTTCCATTTATTTCTCAATAGCCTTTTTGTTATATTAATAATATTTGTGTCAAATTGCTTTTAGCTACAAGCATCAGAGTATTGATCTAAAAGTGACACTCATTTGGGATGTACCGTTCTGAAGCCGAAGGTTGGTTAACGGATACTAAAGTAAAGCCAGAGAGGAGTAAGTTCCTGTGTTCTATAGCACTATTGGGCGATAATTAACAACAGTTTATTGTATATTTTCAAATATCTAGAAGAGCAGACTTTGACTGTTCACAACACAATGAAATAATAAATGTTTGAGTTGATGGATAAAAAGGACTAAGCTGCTAATCTTAATAACAGTAGCTGGCCTGGGTTTTCTCACTCATTGTGTAGGATATTTTCTTACCAGACTCCTCCCTTGGTTGAGAGGGCTGACTGCAGAACAGTCTAGGCGGTGGCTGTGGCTTGCCATCCAAGAGCTTCAAGTAGGCAGACATGCTGAAGACTCCAGAGCCCATCACTCCCTGCTCAATATTTAGGTTCATTTCTTTCAGGGATTTTCTTTTTTCCTTTATGATTTAATTTTTTTCTTATAGAAAACATTTTCATAGTTGCAAATTATGTATATCAAAACTGTATATCCAGGTGAATGCACAGAAGTCATGCATCCTGCTGTTCTCTCTCTCTCTTCCCTGTTCCCATCATCCACCCACCCCACCCTCATGGGTAACCACATGTATGAGTTTGGGTTTATTCTTCCATTTTTTCCTTTTTGAAAATATTAGCAAAAAAATATTTCTCCCCCTTTCGATGACTATAGACACTATCTATACCATAGATACTGTTTTGTGCCTTGCTTTTTTTTACTTAGTATTTCATGGAAATCATGCTACATGAGTATTTTAAGAACTTCCTCATCTTTTCTACAGCTGTGTATTAATCTCTTTGAGTGAATAGTTCACATTTTGAGTTGTCTCTAGCCTTTTTCAACTAACATTTAAAAATTAATAGCTTTAACATAAAATCTGGATTTTTAGCTTATATTGAAAAATTGGATAAATGTGGCAACACTGTTCATAATTGCTGTGTGGCAGGGGTTGGCTGAGCCTGATGGGTACCTGTACCCCGTTTAACACAGGACTGCTATAGGACCCGTACTCCCCGTTCACCATAAACCCCACACCCCTGTCCCCAGCTCGAATGCTGAAATCTAGTGTCAGTCACCATTTACGGTAACACTTGCACTACTGTTCTTAGGAAAATATTCCTCTGTTCCCATATCTGCTAAGATTGTAAAATCAAAGTAAACTAAAATGGTTGCATGATTTTATTTAGGTATTCATTCATTTTTACCTACAGTCACTTTACTCATAAAAGTTGCCTGCCTGTTGGAGTTTGTGACTCTGCCTTAAAAGAATGTACTATTTTATTTATGTGTATTTCAGTCAAGTTTAATGTAATTGTCTTATGTTACAAGTTCTTAAGGCAAGATAATTTGACATGTTGTGTAGCTTTTGGGAAGGTTGTTGTCTTTGAATTTGCAGAAATTGAGAATCCATCAATAAGTTACTTAAGATTGTAGGAGTCATTACTGTTACCAAATACAAACTGTAGGAGACTTAACAATTTTTATGTCTTCATCTCTATAACTTGTATCTTTTCTCAACTTCTTTCAATTTTCTATGAAGCAAATCTACACAGCTCTCGTAGCTGTCTTTAGATTCTTGCAATGAGTAATTCTCAGAATGCTTTGTAAATATCACCACTGCATGTTGTGAAACTAACTGCAGAGCTGGCTAGCCCACAGTAGCACTCTCACAGTTTAAAAGAATTATCATTAGTATCTTTAGTTGGTTTTTTCACTCTAATTATCCCCTGCTATTATTTGTTAATATTTTAAGTTTTAAAAATAAAAAAAAAAATACAAAGTACAAAGAATGATATGACACAAACCAGTGTACTTTCCACTCAAGAGTAATAGATATTAGCATTTTGTTTTAGTTGTTTCATCCTCTCATGAAAAACAAAACAGCAGTTACAAAGTTGAAGTCTCCTATCATCACAGAGTAGTCGCCCTGCCTCGCATAGATATGGAAGCGTAAAATTTAGAATGGGGAATATGTAACAGAGGGAATGGCCTGGCAAAGTAATAAACTTCTCTCTCTTCTTCAAACCACTTGTTCTCATTCTTCTGACGCAGCAAGTGCCGAGCTTTCGGTAACACCGTGGACCCTCTTTCAGTCCGATTACCCCTTCCACCTTCCCCAGAGGCACTTGTAATCAGGAATTCAGAGTTTATTTATCCCACGATCTTTTGCTATATACATATATTAACTAGCAATATACAATATTGATTTGTATGGTTTTAAATCTACATGAATAGTATTATACATAGCAATAATGTTGTGCAACTTTCCTTTTCAGTCATTTTCTATGTCCATGTTTATACATGTAGGACTTCTTAGCATAACTTAACTGCTACATAGATTCTATCATTTAAATCTACCCCAACTTGTTTCTCCCTTACCAACCTGATGGATAGTTGAGGTATTTTCAGGGTTTATTACAAACAGTTATTATTAGTATCACAGCTAACGCTATCTGTATCTCCTTGTGGATAAATGCAGTTTCTCTAGGATTTATTCTTAGAAATAAAACTGATAGGTCATAGGGTATGTACATTTTCAAATTTCTTGCCAATTATTCTCTGAGATGTTTAGTGCCAACTCACAGTGCTCTTGGCAGTTACCCAAATTCCTGCTTCTCGACATCCTGGTCTACATGCAGTATGGTTAAATTTTATAATCTTTGCCAGTGTGATCTGTGTGAAATAGCATTTTGCTGCTTTACTTTGTATTTTCCTGATTACTGGTAAGTTGGAGTATCCCTTCACATTTCTGGATCATTTGGGCTTTCTATTCTATGATCATTCAAATATTTTGCCCCCATTTTTATTGGATCATTTGTCCTTTTCTTACTGATTCTTAAGAGGTCTTTATGTATTCTGGACATTAATCTTTTGTCTGTTATATATTTCTATAACATTCTCCCCATATGTGATCCATCTTTTAAATTCATTGATGATCTTTTGTTCAGCAGAAATAACACAACAGAAGCCATCTTCTCTACAAGATCTATTTAAAAATATAACAACTTTTGATTTACACCTCTTTATAAGCACTGAAGCCAGACTTACTAGAGAAAGGGCTTTGTGGAAAGAAAAGGGACAAAGCCAGTATCTGGTGGCAATAAAGAATGGTGTGCTAAATTCCTGGAGTTCTTGAAATTTAATACTGAATAAAATTTCATGTGTGATGGAAGCATGCTTACAATTTGGAGAATGTTTAGACTTAGAAGTAAATGCTTGAAAAGGAAGGCATTCTCATGCTGAATTCTTTGGTGGAAAGAAAGACTGTCATCTGAAATGCTTTGTTATCCCTTTTGGATGTAAAAGATTTAAAAAAGCAAAGAGGGTCTTTGATCTTTACTTAATAAATATGGAGCCATCAAAGCTCTTGAACTTCTTGTAAACTTAAATTTGAAACAGATTAAATGCTGAGAGAGAATGATGGCAGGAGAGCTTTGTAAAATGAATCATGAAGTAGCTGAATTTCAAAAAATTCATGGTTGAAGAAATGAGGGCTGTAATTTCTTTTGGATTCAAATCATCTGACAGAATGAGGAATGTTAGCACTGAATGGTCATGCAATCAAGCCATGCATCTTTGCCACTAAGGGAAAATATAGTATTTCTAAAAACCAAATACTATACTAACGGAAGATATAGTATTTTTAGGAATAAAATACTATTAGCCTGAAAATGCCAGGTGGCAACAGAATTGCCCAAAAAATAGAGTGCAAACTCAAGTACCATTTGTCCACGTCCAGATGGAGAGGTGTGTGTCTACACTGTTCTGCCTAAGGCCCCAGCTGAGGACCAGGGTGCTTTACTTCCTGCTCTCCTTCCACTTCTCTGCAGAATACTTCCCTGGACACGCACAGGAGCTGGATGAATCCCTAATAGGTGTATATTAAATAACCATGACGCCTAAAACATATTTTAGGAGAATGGAAACATTTTACATTTGATTTCTCAAACTCTACTCTCCACATCATAAATATAACTCACATCTTTTGGAAGCTTTTCATTTTGCTTTGTAAGTGCAAGTTAATCATTTTTCTTAGTTTGAATGCAGTGTTGTGTATAAGCCTCATTTTCTGATACAAGTATAATTTTTATTTCACTGAAGAAGGAATTGCATACCGATTAAATTATACATCTGTTTATGAAATAATTCCTCGTGTAAACTATTTGTGACTGTATTATTATACAATGGGAAGACACAAATAGAAACAGGAAGAAGAGAATTTGTGAGATGTGTACTCAATATTTCTGCTATTTCCCTTTTGTAACGGAGGCTTGCGCAGAGCATGATCTTTCAGGCAGTGTTCCCCAGAGGAACGACTGCATCACACCATAGGACGGGTTTGTTTAAAATGTAGACTCTGGGGCTCATGCAGATTTTGGGTCAAAATTCTTGGGCTGAGGCTAGGGAATTTGGTTTATTAACAGGTCCATGATTCTTAAATGAACAAACATTTGAGAATTACTGTTCTAACCTAATGGTCATGTTTTTATGATGAGGAAATTGAAGATCAGAGATGTTAAGACATCGGCTAAGATCACACAAGTTAGCAATTCCATGACCGGTGCCTAGTATCTGCAAGACTCTACAGTTGCTAACCTGTCTCATTCTCATTTTTACCAAGATTTTACTAACATGGATTTTGTTGTTGTAATTTCCCTTGTGTCATTATGTGTTAGCTGTTTGTTTGTATTTTTAAACGTAAAAAAGGAGCAGCTTCAGCTTTTTATGGTTCTCTTCTCTCAACTCATTTAGAACAAACTAAGGTTACCTCCAAAGGGAGAAGGGGAGGAAGTAAGGATGGTGTTTTAGATTAACTGTGCTCATTTCTTTGCATCCCATTTCATTTTGAGCCCGCTGAAGTTTGTTTTTTACCTAACCATTCTGCTAAAACACAAAATGGCAGCCCCTTAATTCCAGGCCTTAATTCCAGGCCCAGTATCCAAGAGGAATACAGTAAGAGGCAGAAAACAGTAAGATAAACTACAGAATAAAAGGATCCCAAAATGGATTCCCTGGCTCTCCAGCGAGCTGCTACTCTTTGGGGGCATATTTAATAGTTTTGCTCCAGGACAAATTCTAAAAATTTTGCACCCACTGTGTGTAGATTCTTATATAAACTTGTGAAATGTCATTGAAGATCTGCTTTTGAGCTCTTCTTAGTCTCTAAGTAGCAGTCTCAGATATATGGTATCTTTTCATTCTCCCTCAGTCAGTGGGACTCAGTCTCTCTCAACCTGCATTCTGGTGCTTTTATGATTGAATCTGTCAGTATAATTCAACTCGGCTTTATGGTATCCTAACCAGTTGAAAAATATTCATCTATTACTATTAATGTTGCTCTTATTATTATTTACATTAAAAATCTATGGTTAAAATCATCCTGATGATTAGTGATGCTGAGCATTTTTTCATTTGTTTATTGGCCATTTGTCTATCTTCTTTTGAAAAGCCTCTGTTCATGTCTTTTTCCCACTTTTTGATAGGGTTGTTTGATTTTTTTCTTCCCGATTTGCTTGAATCTTTGTTTACGTGGTGGATCACATTTATCGATTTACATATGTCGACCCATCCTTGCATCCCTGGGATGAAGCCCACTTGGTCATGGTGGATTATTTTTTGATGTTCTGTTGAATTCAGTTTGCTAGTATTTTACTGAGGATCTATATTCATAAAGGATATTGGTCTGTAGTTTTCTTTTTTTGTTGTGTCCTTTCCTGGCTTTAGTATCAAGGTGATACTGGCTTTGCAGAATGAGTTGGGGAGGATTCCTTCCTTCTTGATGTTATGGAATAATTTCTGCAGTATGGGTACCAACTCTTCTTTGTAGGTCTGATAAAATTTGGCTGTGAATTCATCTAGTCCAGGGCTTTCTTGTTGTTGGAAGATTTTTTATTGCTGCTTCAATCTCATTGCTCATTATTGGTCTGTTCAGGAATTCGATTCCTGATTGAGTCTTGGGAGGTTGTGTGACTTTGGGAATTTGTTCATTTTCTCTACATTTTCAAGTTTACGTATATGGAGATTTCCATAGTATTCACAGATGATATTTTGTATCTCTGTGGTATCAGTTGTAATATTTCTTTTTCATTTCTGATTGAGTTTATTAGGGTCCTTTCTTTTCTATTCCTGGTTAATCTAGCAAGAGGTCTATTAATTTTGCTTATCTTTTCAAAGAACCAACTTTTTGTTTCACTGTATTTCTGTATTGTTTTTGCTTTCATTTAGTTCTGCTCTGACCTTAATTGTTTTCTGCTGACTTTGAGTTTGGTTTGTTCTTCCTTTTCTAGTTCCTTGAGATGTGTCATTAGATTGTTAATTTGAAATCTTTCTGTCTTTTTGTTGTAAGCATTTTAAGACTATGAATTTTCCCTTAGGACCACTTTTGCTGAATCCCACAGATTTTGATAGTTTGTGTCCCCTTTGTCATTCAATTAGATGAATCTTTTGATTTCCATCTTAATTTCATCATTGATCCAATAATCATTCAGCAAGAGGTTGTTTAATTTCCATGACTTTGTGTAAAATTGGGTGTTTCTCTTGGTGTTGATTTCTGGTTTTGTTCCACTGTGAGCTGAGAAGATACATGGTATGATTTCAATTTTTTGAATTTGATGAGCCATGATTCATGGTCTAAAATATGATCAATCTTGGAGAATGTTCCATGTACTGATGAGAATAATGTATATTCAGTAGTTTTGGGGTAAAATGTTCTATAAATGTCTGTTAGGCCCATTTGTTCTAGAGTCCCATTTAAGTCCAGTGTTTACACATACCACATTCCTTAAAACTTTTTTTGTCATGGTCAGTTCTTAGTCATCTTTCAGTTTTTCCTTCCTAACCGAGGTCCTTTGCCAAAGCTCAGTTCTGAGTCTTCTTTCTAATTCCACTATTTCTTTTATAGAACTGGACATATCTCATAGTTTTACTGATCACCTTAGACATAGATGACTCCACAGTTGGACCCCATTCTGACATCTCGGTGATGTCTGAGTTTGATTGTCTCCAGCCACCTGAGGTCCATTTCTGTGCAGATATTCCACTGCAATTCTCAAACACAACCCTGTCTTTTTTATGGCAACCTTCTTGTTAACAACTTTGTAGGAGCCATCTTGATGTTCATAACATAGTCGATCCAGTCACTCAATAATCATTACTGACAGTCTAATCTGTGTCAGAAATTGTTTTAGGTACTGAGAATACAGTACAGCAATGAATAAAACAGACAAAACTCCCTGTCTTCATGGAATTTATATTGTAGAGAGAGATGGGTTTTAGGCAAAATATACACATACTTACATAGTGATAAATAGATAGTGATAAATTCCAAAGAGAAAGACAGTTTAATAATCGACAATTTGGTGTGGCTTTCTGGCAGATGATGGTCACACAGAGGACACATTACCATTCATTATTATAAGGTTGAATAATTTAGACAGGCTGTGGATTTCGTACAATACCTTGAGCTAGCTGCAAGCATCCCCTTTTGTCTCACACTGTTATTCACACATCATGTGGCATCAGGACAAAACCAATGCTCATTTTTATCATATGAAACGCTTTGCTCTCCCATGTGCTGTATCAGTGATGCTAACTGTGGCCCCACCTGTTTCTGAGCCCCAACCATTGGCTGGTGTTGGACCAAACATTGATAAGGAAGAATATTGAAGTGAAACTCAGGGCTTCTCAGCACCTTTCCATCTCTATCTGAGCCAATTTACCCTCTTGTTTTGCATTCACTAATGTCTTGTCAGTCTAGTGCGGCCACTTTGTTGCATAGTTGTATAGCTTTAAGCAATTTCCTTCTCTGATTCTGTTTTATTGTTTGATATATTGGGGATAATAATTCCAACTTTTCAATAGTGTAATGAGGACTAGAGACCTTTCATGTAAAGTGTTAGCACGATGCTGGGATACAACAGGGCTCAATGAATGGTAGTGGCCATTGGGATTGATCTTCTCTCTCCCTGGAGGGACGACCTGGCCAAACCTCACCTTCCAGGATGTTGGCTGTGGCTGCTCCTATTTAGATGTCTTTCTCCTCATTCATAATTGCTTCAACTGTAAAATCTCTTTGTAAATTTACAGTTGTTGTTTTCAAAAATGTAGCAAAGAAATCAGATCCTGAAGAAATTGATAATCCTAAATGGCATGCACTAAGTATTTTAACTTGAAAGCAACTGGAATTTATTTTGATTTTCTCTTCTAACTATTTTTCATAGTATATATTCAATATAGAAAAAATTAAAATATAGATAAGCAAAAATTAAAAATCACCTATACTCCCATTCCTCAGAGGTAACCACTGATTAGACTTTGATATGTGTCTTTACCATGATACATATTTATCTAAAATATAAAGGCATATTTTAAAGTTAATATAGCTATTTTTTTACAAAAATAGAATTGCACTATGCATAATGTTTTGTAATTTAAATGTGGTTGTGAATCATAATGTTTTCTATTATTTTTTATGATTGCATAGTAATCAACCATATGGATACATTGCAATTTGAAACAAACCAATCTCCTGCTAGTTTTTTAGTGGTTTGATTACTGTGTTGTTTTGCTTTGTTTTTACCAAGTTTTTTAAGAGAAAGAAGTAAATGAGGCTAGGGGCTTACACCTGTAACCCTAGCACTCTGGGAGGCCAAGGCGGGAGGATCACTTGAGGTCAGGAGTTTGAGACCAGCATGAGCAAGAGGGAGACCCCATCTCTACAAAAAACAGAAAAAAATTAGCCAGGCGTGGTGGAAGAAAAGAAGCTCTTAGCAATATTTCAAAGAAAAAAACATCAAAATATCCAGAACGCAGAACATGTCCTGGGATGATATATTAATAGCTATAGTCCAGTTTCCCCATATTTTAAGAACATTTTGGAGAGGTCACCAATTTGTTGTGACTGTCACCAAGGCACTTTATTCCTCCCTCCTTCCTTCTGTCATTACTGGATACCTCCTATATGCCAAATACTAGAGTGGGAACTGAGGATACAATCCCAGCATTCAATGAGCTACTCTACTTGTCAGTTTGGGACTAATACTTTTAGGGTGGGAAATATTTAAGCGAGGATTTTAAAAAGTCATTTTTGGTTTGCAGTAATATAAATTAAATCAACTGGATTTTGTGGTACATGTATCATTAGTACAGAGGTATTCTTTATATTTGAATCTCAAATTTATTAACTAGTCTAAACATACAGAACATCAAACATACCACTTCCTGGTCTCATTTCCTACTTACTTAACATTTGCTTAAAAAACAAAAAGCAATCTGTTGCTTAATCTCATATAACAAAGATAAAGGAAGTATCATGAGAATTGGAAAGGACTTCTGTAATCTGTGGCAGATATGTTTGACATTGCGAGGTGACAGTAGTTTTGAAGGGGAAGTAAGATTAAAATAGAGCCCAATGGCTAAGTGCAGGCCTGGTGGTCCTGGAGCTACAGCTTGTTTACGTGAAAGTATAGATAGGGGGGCTCCAATTTCTAGAATTCAGAGATCCACTCTGAGCTGAGTACACCGGCCTCTGTGAGCTGTTTTTAAGATGATGGCAGCCTGTAATCAAGTCAGCATGGTGCAAGATAGGTGTGGCCTTCAATCTCCTGACAAATTGCCAATGCAGGCAAAGTTTGAATCTGTCTACTGTTTGTATATTGATAAGATGGAGACAGCATTCATTGTGTAAGTGAGGATTCAAAGATACAGTTAAATCTCAGCTTTCTGCAATAAGCATTATATCTGACTAGTATTAATTAATGGAAGGTAAATGTGTAAAAATATAATTAATAGATTGCCTTTTTCCAAACTCAGCCTTATCACTGCATAAAATTACAGGAGGCACCACTGGGAGAAATCATACATACTTTGGGTTCTTCTGGTAATTAAATTGATCCAGCAACCATTTAAATGAGCCACCATCAATTTAAATTGAAGGTATTTCACACCAACCCCAAATCTAGCTCATCTCCAAATGATTCCCTTTTCCATCTTTCCTATTTCTATCAATAATGTCACCTTACATCATGAAACCTTATCAAGTCTGTCTTGTTAATTCTTCTTTTAAAATATTTCTACCTTCCTCTCTTTCCCTTCTAATCTCATAACCTGGTCCAATCCCTCATCCCTTCTTAATTGGTTTCTGTGCTCTGGTGTCTCCTTCTAATGTTCTCCATATCACTGCAAAGTGGTCTGTGATCTTTCAAAAACATTTTTTTAATCAGATCAATTCTCAGCCCAAACTCCCCTTGGTTCTCCACAAGAAAAATCCTAGTTCGATTCCTGGCACATAGTAGATTTTCCAGAAATGTTGAATGCCTGATGGACTATCTCACTGATTGATTTCGAAAATATGACATTTTGGTTTTATTTTAGATGACACTTGAGTCCCGAAGCTTGAACTTATAACTATGGTACTATATTTAATTCAGGTTATTTTTATTTACCACTTATTAAATGCACAGTGACATTGTGAAATGATTATTGACAGTGAAATAAACTAGGGAGATTAAAGCTTTTAACTACACTTCCATCTTGTGAAATAATTCACAGTCACAATCTAACTTGCACCTCATTAAAACTCGAATCATTAAGGATGTGTGTCTTTAAGCTGAAGATACTGATTTCCATAACCCTCACTTGAAAATCAGTCTCATTATTTTCTACTTCCCTGTGTATACTCAACCTTTCTTCTCATTCTTTTATTTTTAGACCCAGCCAACCTGCCAATCATCTGTCTGTGAGCTACTTATGAGCAAGACCATCACTAAACAGGACTGTAATGTTAGGGTTTTTGGTTACAGCATAAATGTTTGTAAATCAATTGAATACATTGAGCATGCAGAGTTTCGTCATTTTATATTGAAGAGAAATTTTAAATGAAATGTTAAATGTTTGCATTTGGATCGTAAATGTTTTCTCCTCTTCCCCACTCCCCCATTTAGAATTTCCAAGAGTTATGGTAATTTAATTTTAACCAAGGCTTAATAAGAGCTTTAGAATAATTATATAGCCCAGATAAAAATGATACATATAATCAAAGTTCATAAATTGAACAAAACCAATGAATTAATTGCAACAGTTCCCAGGCTGATTCTGATGTATCATGTCTTCCCAATTACCCCAGTTGATAACTACTGCTATAACTCTTTACCTAGGTTTTAGAGCCCTAAATATTAGCTTACATAACAGTCTTCTTTCTCTCAGCTCAACTTTTTTTTTTTTTTTTTCGAGACAGAGTCTCGCTTTGTTGCCCAGGCTAGAATGAGTGCCGTGGCGTCAGCCTAGCTCACAACAACCTCAAACTCCTGGGCTTAAGTGATCCTCCTGCCTCAGCCTCCCGAGTAGCTGGGACTACAGGCATGCACCACCATGCCCGGCTAATTTTTTCTATATAGATTTTTAGTTGGCCATATAATTTCTTTCTATTTTTAGTAGAGACGGGGTCTCGCTCTTGCTCAGGCTGGTCTCAAACTCCTGACCTCAAGCAATCCACCCGCCTCGGCTTCCCAGAGTGCTAGGATTACAGGTGTGAGCCACCGTGCCCGGCCTCAGCTCAACTTTTATAAGGACTTATGGAAGATGTACAGCTCTCTGATCAGTGATTGAAAATGAGAGAAATGAGGTAGATCTGAATGGTTCTAGCTAGTATTGGATGATTCTGGACAATTAACTCCTGAATAATTGACTATAATTTGCCTATTTCTTTGATTTATAGTGATAAGCTCTTTTAGCTTTTCTGATTGCACACTCTGTATTTTCTAACTGTAGGCTGAGTGTCAAATTGCCCATATTTCAAAGACTGGGAAGAAATGTGGGAAGTTAGCTTATGTTTCAAAGTTATTTAAAATGTGCATAATTTTTTTAAGTTGTGGTATATATTTTTGCCAATAAGCTAAATTTATCATTTCTCTCAATGTGCTGCAATGATGTTGCTACTGTAAAATGCTATTGTGTAGATTGGAAATTGAGAGAGTAATTATATGTTCAAAGGGCTTTAAGCCAAGTTCTACTGCATGTGTCTTAAGAGTTTTGCCTCCAGCCAGTGTGATAATACTAGAAGTTACTCATTCTTAAGTACAAGACAACACCTGTAGCAGAATCTGCAAAGACCCAATAGTAGTCACTGAACTATTGGCTATTCCTTGCTGAGGTGGAATCATCAGGAATATATCAGGTAACAGATGGAAGATTCAGGGACCTCTTTTGTATGCCTGATGGTGGGAATTATCTTTAAAATTTCTAAAGTATTATTTTTAATCAGGGAGCCTTGTCCTCTGCAGAAGCCTTTTTTTCTAGTTTATTTTAGTATTATCAAGGCTGTTATTTGAATTAGAAAATGTCAAAAGAATATATGTATACCATTCGTTTGATTCAGTTTGTACCAAACAATGAAAAGCATTAAGTGTGGTAATCTGAGGCATATTTAGTAGAGATTTTTGGAAAAGGACATCTTACAGTGATTTCCCTCTTCCTCCTCCTCCTCCTCCTTCTTCAAAATGAAGTAGTAGTTCTGACATTCATATTTACAGGCTCTAATTTACCAATGGGTTGCATTTCATAAATCTGTTTGAAGTCAGTTAGTTGAAACCATAGAAAGCTCAAGGACTCTGAAGTAAGCCAGACCTGGTCAAATGCTGCTTCTATTATTTTTTTGTTGGGTTCAGTCCCTTAAACCTTCAGAGTCTCTTTTTATATGTGTGAAAACAAAAATAGTATCTTCCTTACTGAGATGTTATGAAGATTAAATAGAATATACATAAAATGCAAAGCACGGTGCTTAGGACATAATAAGTATTTGATTAATAACATTAATAGACTAGAAGTAGTAGATATAGCTGTAGTTGTCAGAACTTAGAATTAACAACTGTAATATAGGTTACTACATTGTGGATTAAAGTGAGTTTTTGTGGAACAGCCTAAAAAACTCATCTTATTTAAAACTAAGGCGAACAAAAATTTTTATAACGTTTAATTCTGAAAAGACAAAGACATTTAAGACCAAATTTTTTAAATTTTTGCAATGAAATTAACTTTAGCCTTTGGGGAAGAATATTTTTACAAGCTAGAGAAGCTTTTGGATTAGAAGAAATTCAAAGAGAATACTGGCACTGTGTTATTGGCACTTTAATATCTGCCCGTATTTGAGAAGAAGCAAAACAGAGACAACTCATTCTTCACCCGTCATGTGCATAGAGTTTTAGAGTTCATAAATTTGTTCACAGGCAATATCTCAGGGGGCATACCAACTTTACAAATAGAGAAACTGAGGCTCAAGCAAAATCACTTGCCCAAAGTCACACAATAAGTTAACAGCAAAATAGGAACTAAAGTTAGTTTATTTAATTTATGGAAACATTTGCTGAGCGTATGCCAATCCTGGGGATATGAAAATAAATACATCTCCTATCACTTCCTCCTGCCAACACCAAACACAATCTAGGTCTTCCTCTCCAAGGATTGTAACGCTCCTCTCTGCTTGGGCCAAGTAAAGCATGGCAAGCTGTGTACTGCGGAACAACCTGTTTCCTGGGCATGCCAACTGCAAGGCATCCAGTAGTTGTCTGTCACTCGACAAGAAGCTTCTTGGGCAGAGGCCACAGGTTCCCCCACCTTCCCCCACCAGCGCACATGTATCTCAGAGGGTCCCAGAACCAGAGAGATTTTCTTTTATATCAAGGCAGCATGGCACCGATTCCTCCAGAAAGTCCACATCACTCTCATTTGGGTATTTTAATTGTTAACTACATGATAGTTAACCAGTGACAAACTGTCAGCCTCATGCCTCTCAAAGCACCGGAAGTTAATGCATCTTATTTTCTACAATTCAACGCCATTCTTTGATTAGCATTCTCTCATAAAAGGTTTTTAAAATGTTTTAAAAGTTAAAACAAGTAAAACAACAACTTTGTATTCCAGTTTAAGGGAGTCCTAGCACAAGGTTGAAACAACATACAGACATGTCTAGGATAGATGTTTTAGTTTTGAAGAGCAAGAAGTGTGGCTTTTCCTTTTTTCTCCTTTTGAAGTATTCACAACACTAAGCATAAATCCATGATTAAATAAAATAATGTTTTGAGGTTTTAAAAATTCAGATCATAAATGTGTTTTATTAATAATACTTTTCTCCAAAGTATAATATATTACTGGGTTTCTCTTCTAATATCCAAACAGCTAATAGTTTTGTTGAACTGTGTTCTCTTCCCCAAAAAGGAAATTCTAATTAACTCGAGCACTTCGGTTCAACCTCTAAACACTTTAAAGATTGGGGGTTGTGCTACAGTTGGCCTTAGTTTTTCTAACGTTCTTTGTTAGCCTCATAAAAACTCCTATGGATATGAATCTTAATAGATTTCAGTTCTGTTCTATTTTCACATTCCTGCTTGTCCTGAGGGAGTAGTATAGCTTGGTTATTGTTGGTCTGGCATGCAGCTGGAAAAAGAATGTGGAGTTTATGGGAGTAGGGGGCCTCTCTGCTTATTGCTGCTGCCAGAAACGTGTATCTTGCAACTCCTAGGTTTTGTGCAAGACTTGGGTTATAAACAGAACCATACACCTTGATGGTTATAAGTGAGTCCATCGAAGCTGGACTTCGTTGTGTGTAACTTGTTTTGTCAAGGGAAAGATAGAAAGACTATTCATATTCTAGAATATCTTCTCCCCTCTTTCTTCCTCCCATTCTTTTCAAACAGGCTGACTTCCGTCCTTGGAAAGAGTTACTTGTTGGAATGAAGTGTGTTTTGACGAGTCCTCTTAACTTATCTGTCAGATAGTTTGTGATGTTAGAGAGCAGAGGCTAGAACCCTGGCATAGTTGCCTATGGGTTATATGAATTTTGAGAGGAACATTAAGTGACAGATTCAAGGTTTCACAACTAGTAAGCATTATAGCTTCAACCAATCCCTTGACTTCTTTCTTTTCTCCAAGCCTGTCAAATCTCTCATAGCATTGCTTTCTTTGCTACTCAGCCTAGACTCTAGGCTGGAATCATTTCAGCATCTGCCTCATTTACTCAACCAATCCCTATTCTTCAACTGGTCCACTCTCCCCTGCACTACCTGCTATTTGTCATGGTGCTGGCAAGAATCACACAGGTAGATTGTCCTGCCTGCCCTACAGCTCATGCTACTCTGCATGTTCTTCCTGGACCAGTGCATCCGCCTTCGAGGCTTCACCTGGTGAACCAATTGCTGGCACGCTGCAAACTTTTACCAGCAGCCCCCACCTCTGTCCTGAGTTTCAGTCTCATCATATTTAGTGAAGATACTCACTTAGATGTCCCAGACAGTATTCACTTATTTCTCTTTCAAATCTGTATCTCCCTCAATAGTCAAGACCCTAGGATCCTTGGAGGGAACAAAAAAGCTAAGAAATCAAAAGCTGAGAACATGAGGTCCTTTGCCTCTTTCCTCTCATCCAAATCTAGTTAGAGCCTAGTGCATTGAAAGTTGCAGGCTGGCATTGTCTCATGCTTTCATCAGTAACCTTATGATCTAAGTCATTGTGTGCAGAAGTTCAGGGTTTCAGGATGGGACATGTTCATTCATTTATTAGGCATCATTAATGATGCCAGATATGGGCCTGGGATAAGGAGAGTTATTTGGATAAATAATGTCTTTCTATCCACTGGGATATATTTTAAATTTCCTGAATAACCAGTCTCCCTGGAATGTGCACACTCTTTCTAAGCTTCTGTACACTGCCCCCCCATTCCTTCCACCATGTGAATAATTTGTATTTAAAGCATTATCCTTTTGATATGTATACCTTTTGAAAAGTGGACCACAAAAGAACCATTGATTTCATTTGGGGCTGATATAAAATAAATGGCATATTAAATAGGTAAAAATCACATGCTTCAGTTAGGAAAGAGCTATAGGATTAGGTATGATTAAACCTTGCCTGAAGGGCTGAGCTGTTTGAGAAGACTTCAAGTTGTGGGGCAGGCCCCATGGTGTAACTTGGCTCTGACTAGCCTGGTTTCTTAGCATGTCTCTGAGCTTGGTTCCAAGGCTTCTGGGCATGCCTTGCCCCTGCCTCTACAGTTAATGTGTTTTGCCATTCTCTCTAGAAAATAACAAAATGATGATTTGGTTTTTACTTCTTCCACAAAGATTGTCAAAGACATACCTGTTGAAGCTTGACTTTTCTTCAGGTATATATTAAAGTGGATAAAGCAAGAAACCAGGAGACAGTTTAGATTCCTGTGAGTTGTATGCTCTGAACCCGTCGCTTCAGTTTTGCAGCTTTAGTTTCCTGTTCTGTGAAATGATGATTTCTGTACTTCACATCAATGTCCCCTCAGATCTCTAACAGAACAACTAAGGTTGAAAATTGGATTTTTTTCAACCAAACACATATTGAGGGCTAACATTTTGTATACGTGGGTTCCATAGGGTGGACTGTGAGTCTTAAATGTGTACAGATTTGAATATATGCAGGGGGTCCTGGAACCAATTCCCTGCATCTACCAAGGTAACTCCTACTACAACTAGTAGTACTCCTACTACTTGCTGGATTTAGAAAATTAATTTAAAAGTTTTGGTTTACAGCATTATAGACTGTGAGCTATTAACAACCAGGACCCCTTATACAGAATTATGATGTATTTAAAACTGGAGCATTACATTGAGAGTCTGTGAAACTTAAGAAAGAAAATGGGGAGCCAGGTGCAGTGGCTTGAGCCTGTAGTCCGAGCTGCTCAGGAAGCTGAGGCAGGAGGATCGCTTAAGTCCAGGAGTCCGAGGCTGCAGTGAGCTATGATCACACACTGCATTCCAGCCCAGGTGACAGAAAGAGACCCTGTCTCTTAAAAAAAAAAAAAAAGAGAGAGAGAATGGGAATTGTAAGGGTCAGATGATGGAAGAGCACAGGGAGAAGCAGGCTGGCAGGGTGGAGTTTGAGTGGATATGAGTCAAATCAGAACATGTCACTCCCTTGCTCAAAACTCAAATGGCTCCCATTTCATTAACCCTAAAAGCAAAGTCCTTTGCACAGCCTGCTGGACCCTCTACCACCTAGCCCTTGCTGCCTCCCAAGACTCACCTCCTTGTCACTATCTCTTTCACTTCAATTGCTCCAGCCTTGTTGTTTCTGGAATACACCAACACACTCCTGACTCATCCTGCCTCAGGGCTTTTGTACTTGCTGTTTCCTCATCCTGGAATTCTCTCCCCCCATAGCTTATTGTCTCACTTTTTTCAGGTCTCTACTCAAATGCCAGCTTATCAAAGAGGACTTTCCTGACCATCACAAATAAAAGACCACACCTTCCTCTACTCTCTTGGCTCCAGCACTTTCTGTCTCCCTTACCTACTTTGTTTTTCTCATACCCTCACCACCTCCTGATATCTATTTGTTGTTAATTGCCTATATGATCCCGCCCCTCCCACCGTAAGCTTCAGAAGCTGGGTGGGGGTGTGCTTTAATTATTACTGGGTTCCCAGCACCTAGAATTGGCTGATGGTAGGTGCCCAATAAATGAACAATGGAATCACTTTGGGACATGCTGAATTAGAGTTGTTTCAGTTACATCTAAGTGGAACAGCACACAAGCAGTTTACAGGTAATGCATATGATACAGGTTCAGAAGAGAGGTCTGGGATACAGATTGGAAGTCATCACCACATGGCATGAACAGATGAGATCGTGCAGTGATAAATGAGGACAGGGAAAAGCCAAGGACACGTCTTTGTGAACACCAACCCCGAGGTACAGGTGGAGGAAATGGATTCATGGAGAAGACTTAGAAGGAGTGGTCAGAGACTGAAAAACAAAACCATAGGGAGAGATAGCCTGAAAGTGAACTACACAGAGGATCCCAATGAGAAAGTGATGAATGGCGTCAAAGGCTGCAGAGTGAGATTGGTTCTCTAGAGCAGTGTCCCTGGAATGGTGAAGGGAGAAGCCAGACTACCCTGAGTGGACGATTAACTCAGAGATGAGATGGTGAGGGGAGAAGCTGGAAGTGAAAGAATGGAGTTAGTTGAGACAACAGCAGAAGCATCTTTAAATGAAAAGAATAGATTAAATTTGTCTGTTGATGGAGTGGAAGCTGGGAAGTAGAAGGAGATGGATTTGAGGGTACAGACGAAGAACTGACCACAATCTGTGGGAAAGCCACCTCTTCGGTTGAGGAGAAGGGGAAAGGAGTGGGCACAGAGGTAAGTGAAATTGTGATGGGATGGCATTTGGGCAGTGAGGAGAGCAAAGAAGAACTGCCTGCCTGAAGCTTTCTATTTTTTTGCAATAAAGGAAGAGGTAATGTTATTTGCTGATAATAGGGTGAAAGGAATGCATGGATTTCCAAAGAGAGGATCACATTTGATATCACAGCCCTGGGGAATGGGATAGCATGCAGGCCAGGGAGACCTGCCTAGGATGTCCAGCTGTGCTGAGGTTAGTTGGCGCTGGAGACCATGATTGTTATAGCAATACCAGTGTTTTGTGAATGTTTGTCAATGGTAATGTACATATGAATCACTTGGGGCTCTTGTTACAATGCAGCTCTTAATTCAGTGGGCCTGGGGCTGGGCTGAGATTCTGCATGTACTACAAGTGCCCAGGTGATGCTGATGCTGTTGATCATTAAATAGGAGGTGGTTTTCGCCATTTTCTCCAGCATCACTCAGCACGCTTGGGTCAGAGCAGAGCTGGTGGAGTGTCGGAGCCAGGACTGGGGTTTTGCCAGGTCAGTTCAATAGGAGGAAAAGGAAGAATGGGAACTTGAGGAGGTTAGAAAGAATAGTTGAAGCAAGAAGATATTGGTTTGATGAGGATGGAGAACGGCTTAAAGACTGGAGTAGACATCTGATGGCGTGAAAGCAAAGAACTCACAGAACGGAAGGTAGGTACGAGTTATCAGATATGCTTGGCAAGACAAGTCAAAAGCAACTGATGCAGTTTCTAAAGGCTGAAATGGAAATTCAGCTACCTAATATTTGCGTATGCATAACATTAAAGGAAAAATACTACCTAAAATCAGTTTATAGTCTTTCTAAACACACAAAAGTTAAACTGGGTGCATTAAATTTCTTATCTTCTTTCTTTTAATTAAATGTCTCCTTTGTTCCTGTTATATTTGCTCTAGATTTTAAATTTCTACTGGGCAAAGCCCTACATTGCACAGGAAGCTTGGCTAATCTCCCTGTGCAATGTAGGGCTTTTCTTCTGGACAAGTACATGGACTTTACTGATCCATAAATCTAATCATTTTTGTCAGGAAAACCTATTACCGTCATTCTTCTCAGGAAAACAGTGTAATTCCATTATTTCACAGTTTTTCTTTTGAATAGGGCATCACCCACATTCTTAGAAACAACTATTCTGTGAAAGACTGAAATAATGTGGCAATTCCATAGCCTAAGTATTACACCTGTCCAATTATACTGTGCTTATAACAAGATTCTATTATATTTGAATGTATCATTATTAACAATCTTTAGGAAGTGGTGCTATATGAAGGGAATACAAGGACGCATAATGTAGGGTGTCTTGTCTTGGCTCTGTTCAGAGACCAAGAAATATGTATGTAAAGACTTATGAAATAATACCGGGTGGCGTGTTCATTAGGTACCAGAGTGAATGAAATGAAAAGTTCAAACTAAAGGCACTTCAAAAGGAAAAGTAAATACAAGTAATTCAAAGCAAAAGCAGTTGCCAGATTTTTGACATTAGGTTCAGCTGAAGGCATAATCTCCAATTAGTGTTAATTTTAACTTATCTTGAGTACTATATTTTCTAAAACTTGAAATCAATATTATTGGCAGTTATTATCAGCCAATACTAAAACTGAATAATTAGTACTAAAAATTTATTGTAAAATATTTTAGACATGCAAAAAGCTATAAAGGAGAGATAATATAACAAATACAAAATAATTATTTCACATACACCAGCCTTCAACCAAGCAGGTGCTCAGTAAATGTTTGCTGAATGAATAAATGATTCTCATTTATTATTAAATGCCTTCTCTCCATATTTATAATACCCTTGGATCCAAGGACAATGCTTTAAATTTGTCTTCTTTTCCATAGTGTCTATATAATGATGGTTATGTGGTTGGTGTTCAATAAATACCTGTAGGTTGGTTAATTTATTCAAGGCCAACCTCCCAGTTTATAGCTCTCTTTAAACTTGAACCCTAACCTGTAGCTTTCTTCATCCTAACCTAATATTTAGCCTAATTGAAATCATTTTTATTGTAACACATTGTTGATGAAGTACCTCTATAACTCTACATTGAGAAATGCTGAAGATCATTTTAACTATAGCTTTTACCTAATTTTATTACATCTTACCATCCTTTATTACTAAATTCTATGTTTAATGTTTGAATTAAAAACAGAGAATTGGCCGGGCACGGTGGCTCACGCCTGTAATCCTAGCACTCTGGGAGGCCGAGGCGGGTGGATTGTTTGACCTCAGCAGTTCGAGACCAGCCTGAGCAAGAGCGAGACCCCGTCTCTACTAAAAATAGAAAGAAATTATATGGACAGCTAAAAATATATATAGAAACAATTAGCCGGGCATGGTGGTGCATGCCTGTAGTCCCAGCTACTCGGGAGGCTGAGGCAGTAGGATCGCTTAAGCCCAGGAATTTGAGGTTGCTGTGAGCTAGGCTGACGCCATGGCACTCTAGCCCAGGCAACACAGTGAGACTCTGTCTCACAAAAAAAAAAAAAAAAAAAAAAAAAAACAAAACAAAAAATAGGGAATTGCTGGAAGTCCTGATTTCCAATTAGAGTTAGAATAAGTCAAAAGCTTATATTGCAAAACAGTTAAGCACAGATTTTTCTTTTTATAAAAACTAACTCAGCTTCAATTTTGAGTCCTCCTGTAACTACCAGGGATTCCTCTTCATAAAATACCATAAAATTTCCATAAACTTATTCATCCACTGCTAGGTGCATTTATTTTCTGCTGCTTCCTCTAGTTCACTATTTTAAAGTGGAGTTCAAGGGCCACTTGCATTGGAATTGTCTGGGGTGCTTCTTGTGTAGATTCCTGACCCTCACCTTAGGTCCTTCTGTATCTCAACCAGGGCATGGGAGTGGCTCTTGGTGCTCACATTTTTTAGCTCTCCAAATGCTTCTTTAAAAAGCTAAATTTGAATATGTTGTTATTTCTATTGTCTTAGTTCTGCTTCTCTTGTTCAACTTCTCATACAAAGACTCCTGTGAGTAGCACTGACCTACAGCACCACATAACAAACAGAATGGTTTCCAGTGTCTTTGGTGACTATGGCTGCTGAGACTAAAGTGAGGAGGGCAAGTAATCCTTCAAGAGTGGCTTACCCCAAAGTTTTCATGTTGGCGGGTGAAGCATGAGTCCATGAAGAAGAGAAGAGAGCTGTTAGAATGTGCCAGAATTGGGAGCAGGGGTTGGGTATGGAAGAGATCTGTGAAAGAGAAAGATTAGGAACAGAAATACAAAGCTAATGCACTCTAATTACCAGTAAAAATTTTTCTTTTTCAAAGTGCCATTTAAATTCAACCAGTAGCCTGGTGAGGTGGCCTCTAGTCCCAGCTACTCAGGAGGCTGAGGTTGGAGGATTGCTTGAGGCTAGGAGTTCAAGGCTATAGTGCACTGTGACCATGCCTGTGAATATCCGCTGCACTCCAGCCTGGGCAACATATCAACAACCCATCTCTAAAAATAATAAATTCAAACAGTAAAATACTTCCTTTTGAACTTTCTTCTTTGGGTCAAGTGTCCTAAATGAAATTTTCCTAATGTTTATATCAATATTCCATAACAGTAAGAGTAGGATATTTAGGAGTAGAAAAATGGGGCTCGGAGAAGCCATTAGATAAATAAGCAGACAATAATTTTAAGATTAGAAAGGTAAGGTATCAAAAAGGGACACGGCCTGAGGAATGGACATACCTATATTTGAATTCCAGCTCTGTATGTATGTGTTATTTGAGTAATAGTGGACATATCTCATGGCCTCTCTGAACTTTAGTTTCATCACTTTAAAATGGTCTTAATAGCTATATCATTTTATAAAATGCATAACACAACACATACATAACTAAATGTAAATGGCTTTGTTTTCTAGAAGAGGGGTAGAGTATTTATAATGCCATTTTTGTATAGGCTTTACCTACGTCCCTTCAGACTTGTGTCTGATTTAAGAGAACACTGGAGATTGAATTCTGGAGCCAACTTAGAGCCTGCTTAAGGCGAGTGAATTCAAGAGTTGCACCTATCTGAACTACAGCCAAACTGGCCCAAAGCAAAACTCAGAATCAGGTGAAGGTCACCTCCAGTGTTTGCTCTTCTGTCTCTTTTCCCTATAACTCATTTCCTCTTTCCTCTCTGAAACAGATATCTATGATGACAAAACTATCTGGAAATGTAATGTAAAGCAAAACTGAGTCAACAAGTTACCTGTAGCACTGATATTTGCAATTTTTCTGTTCTCTCTATGGAGTGAAAGGCATTATTTCTAGTTAAAGAAATTTTGGAACTTTGTCATGGATGGCAGTGAGAGGTATGCAATTCTATTTTGAATAATTGATTCTTTCCTAATGATTCTGGTTTTATGTTTGCCTGATCAATTCCATTACACCTCCTCTATGTGATTCTAGATTACCAACTTTCTGGGGGGTAGTAAAGCATCAACCTTGGGTTTTTTATGCTTTCTTGAGTTTAGCTCTAGCATTAGGAGGAAGGAGACTAGCTAGTTACAAGGAGACTGAGTAGACAGATGGAAAATGTCAACAGAATTCAGGCCCAACAATATGGCATAAAAATATGACTACGTGTCTTCATTATATTACAATTTCCAGAAGGTTTTTGGCTTTTTTTTTTTTTGTACTAGAGACAACACTTTCCCAAACATATCTATTGATGTGAAAATAGAATTACAGCAAGTTACTGGGAGCTATGGCATTGATTTTTTTTTCTTGACCTTCCTATGATTTGAGTTTATGAACAAGTGATTTTGTGACTTGTTTTAAACTGATGGTTAAAATTTAACACACAATCAAGGGGTAGAACAAGGGAGCATCAGAAATGAAAAAGAAATCAATTCTATAAAATTAATCCGTCTCTGTGGAGACCTTTAAGTGCCAGGGAAAATCTGGGTAGCCCTTCCTCAGGAAGTGTGAAATGAATGGTTAGCTCACTCAGGGCCTGAACAGCTCTAACTCTAAGCTATTTCTTTTGTTGGGACTCAAGGCACAGCTATTGCCAGTGGCAAGAGATGTTGGATGACTGAGATGAAGTAAAACAATAGTCTTCCAGAAACATGACATTTCCCCCTGTGACCTTTGAAGAGGACATTCTAATAAAAGGGCAAACTAACTTTTTAAACAGCCAAAGGAATTTTGACATTACCTAAACCAAGCACAAAATGGATCTAGTCACATGTCTCTCTTTCTCTCTCTCTCTCCCCTAATTGTTAAACTAGAATATTTGATTTCTGAGCCCTACTGGTAAACAATGGACTCTCTCATTCAGCACTGATGAAAGAAGCCTGGCTGTATTCATTTTTTCAGAAGCCAACAGTGTGGGTAAAATATGAAATGTTTGGTATCAAGTTACAGAAAAGAAGGTTTTCAAACAAGCTGTGAGGGAGAATGCAACTCCTTGGTCGTATTTCTCAAATTATTACCCTTATACTCAATTAATGGGAAGAGTAAAAAATAATTCATAGAAATATTTAACTTGAAGGGAATTCCAAATCCATTTCATTTTATTGATGAAGAAACTAGAGACTCGGAGAAATTAATACTTTGAAAGACTTATTTGACAAATAAAACCCGTAAAATTGAGGCCAAGGAATTAAAAACAGCTGTGAAATCTTTCATTTGAGGTTGGTTGCTGGAGACAATCAAACAAGAAACATAACTTGAAAAAATGAAGGGGGAGATAGCTTAATTTCAGGGCAAGAATTGTGCAGTATGACAAATTCCTGAGAAATTCATGGCCAAGCTAATGGCAAAACACTTCAGACTTTTACTATTGTGTATCATCTGATGTCCATAATCAAGTGAAGCAATCATTACGTGGTTGTCAGAGATCCTCTGGGAAGGGGCAACTGAGCTATTATTGAGATTACTTCGTCACTGGTAATATAAGAAAGCAATGAATTTATGGATGAAGTGTTCAGGGAAACAGATTTTAAAATGATAGCCCACAAATGGTGGTTGCCTGGACTTAATACTAGAATCACTTGGCGTTTTTTGTGCTTAGAACTTTACTAGCTATCACTCTTCATTCATCATATTATTCTTCATCAGATTATTCATCGGAAGAAACATTCTCATTTTACAGGTGTGAAATTAAAGAACAAAATGGAAACAGAGAATCAATAGTAACATATCCTCTGTTAGGCTTTTGGGGACTTGGTTCATCATTTAGCTGGAGGTCTCATTATTTCTTATAAGGAGAATTTTTTTGTTTTTTGAGAGTCTCACTCCATCGCCTGGGTAGAGTGTAGTGGTGTCATCATAGCCTACTGCAACTTCCAAATTCCTGGGCTCCAGTGATACTCTTGCCTCACAAACATCTGGGATTACAGGTGCAAACCACCATGCCCAGCTAACTTTTTCTATTTTTGGTAGAGACAGGGTTTCGCTGTTGCTCAGGCTGGCCTTGAACCCCTGAGCTCAAACGATCCTCCCTCCTGAGCCTTCCAGAGTGCTAGGATTACAGGCATGAGCCACTGTGCCCGGCCATAAGGAGAAATTTTTAAGGGCAATATTTCAACAGAGACATTAGTTGTTAGTAAGAGGAAGATAATAATAATCCTGATCCACATTATCTTATTTTTGTGGTAGTGACAGGAAAGAATATTTTGTAGCAGGCAAGCGAGTTTAATTTCCAAGACTTGGTTCCTGAATTTCTTTTCTGTAAGAATGGGATAATAAAAATAATAGGGCAAATAAAACAGGAAACACCACATGTAATCATGACATACCACTGCATAAAAATTCTTCAGTGGTTTTCCATTGTGTGCTTCTGTTTTGTTTTTAGGGCCAAAGATAAAAATCCCTAACATGACCCAGTATGCCCTGCTTGATCTGGCCTTGGTCATCTTCTCTTCAGTGGTAGTTGTCTTCTCTCACTTTCTCAACTATGCCCTGCTCCATTCTGCCTGGAAGTTTCACACGTGCTATGTGTTAGACTTGAAATGTTAACTCATACTCCATTCTCGGACCTTAACATAGTACTCTAAGGAAAACCTCCAACGCCTGCATTGTTGTTTTCCCTCACTAATCAATTATTTAAGCAACTAGTTATTTAATGTCTTTCTTCCATATGCTTCAGAGATGTGTGCTGTAAGTCTCTCTGTTTTATTCCTATATCTGTAGCATCTGCTACCCTAACACATAGTAGGTGCTTAATATCTGTGGAATGAATTAAATGATACAACACATGGAAAAGACTTATAAATACCTGGTATATAGTAAGTATTCAATCAATATTAACAGCTATATTAATTTTGCATTTGTTTCCCTCTTCTCTGTTGCTTGGTTTGCGTTGTTATTGTTTGGGATTCCAAGATGACTGCCCAGCATTGGCGTATGAGGGACTAGCAGTGTGCTACCGTATGCAATAAGAGCTTGATACACATCTGTACTCTTTAATCATGATGACAATAGCAAAGCCCCACCAGGTCCATAAAGGTCTAGAACCCTCACCCTGGTCCTATTATCACTATAAACTAGGTTAGCTCTCAGGGAACTTTATTGCAGTTAAACACGTTAACTGATACTACATTAGCTATCTATTCAAACAAATCTTGACATTTTCTACTTAGTTTAAATGTTTATTGCAAAGGACTTTTTCTGCTGGGCACTTTCAGAAAGTTAAAAAGTTTTAACTCCTAGATCTGTCAGAAGAAGCAGAAGGATGTTTGTTAGAGCTAAGATATTTTAACATTTATTTGTTTTTACTCTCAACAAGTACTGATATTCACTGTTCTGACTAGCGTCTTTGGAGTGGTCTCTAAAACAAGGTCTGGGTAGTAAAATTAGAGAATTGGAAAGGACTTTAAAATCACAAACTCTGGAGGAGAGAGAACTGGGTTCAGACTTCACCTTAACTACTTACAGCTGTGGGACTTTTTGGTTCTCTACTACTTAATAGCAGCTCAACCCCTTTAGCCTCAGTTTTCTCATCTATAAAATGTAGTTTATAATAAATAATACCAAGATGTTCATTGAATCCTTTTTACATTGTTGAAAACAGGAAGATAAACATCCTTCTATACCAGTGGTCCTCGATGGCGGTGGGAGGGAAGGATTTTGTCTCTCAAGGGACAAAATGGAAATATTTTTGTTTGTCACAATGGAGATGGTGGTTGTGGTAGTGGTGGCAGTGGCAGTGGTAGTGGTCTACTACTGGCTTCCAGTGGGTAGAAGCCAGGGATGCTGACAAACATCCTACAATGCATAGCGCAAGTTTTAAAAAAATTATCTGGTCCAAAAAGTCAATTATGGTCCTAGTTGAGAGCCTGTTCATGGTGAGCTTTAGAAATCTTTTTTTCATAGTAAAATGGTAAACTAATTACTACAGTCATTAAAAGAAGGAAGGAGATCTGTGTGCAGACTTTGAAACATTTTCACGAGATGCAGTTAAAATAAGTAAAACAACTCAGAGCAGTATTTATGATCCAATCCTATTCATTACTGACCTTTCTTCTGTGTGCATGTGTGTTTCCATACACACAAAAAAGATCTAGAAGGACACATACCAACTTGTTAACCAGTGACATCTATAGGGAGGAGATGTTAGAGTGTTTCCAAGTCTCACTAGACACACATCTTTATTGGTTTTTTACAACCAGAAGGCATTACATTTATAATTTTGAAAACTTTTGGAAACATATTCCTAATTCATACAGTTTTTGTGAGGATTAAAGTAGATAATGCAAGTAATATGTTGTCAGAGGGCCAATATATAGCAAGTGCCAGTAATATAATTATTATGAAAATTCTATATATTGAGGGGTGAAAGTATACAGGTAAACATGGTAATTAAAAGATTTCGTTAATGATTGCAGAGCTTCAGATGGGGAAGTATTTTTCTATCATATGAATTTTATTTTATATTTAATTCTTTAATTTTATATCATTTTGTGCACATAAAAAGGAAAATGTAAGTGAAATAAATTGGTAAGATTATCCCTACCACCTCATTTTCAGAGTGTGAATCTTCTGAGTCATTTGATCACCTCAGAGGCTTTGATGATCCTGCTCTTCCACACACTTTCATCTTGCTTCTGTCAAGTATTGGTGATACAGCAGTTTTAAGTAAACTTTTTATGAAAACACAACATTCGTACAGAAAAGTGTAAAATTCAGAAGCGTATAGCTGGATGAATTTTCAAAACAAACATACTCGTATTTACCACTTAGTTCAGCAAATAGAAATTACCAGCACTGAGAATCCCCCTGCCACAGTAACTACATCCTGACTTCTAATACTGTAGTTTTCCCTGTTTCGAAATTTTATATAAAGGCAATTACATAGCATGTATTCTTTTCTGTTTGACTTCTTTAGCTTGATACAGTATTTGTGAGATTCATACATGTTAAGGATAGTTGCAGATAATTTTTATTGCTGAACAGTATCCCATTGTATACATATACAATATATCCATTCTATCATTGATGGGCATTTGGATTGTTTCTAGTTTGGGGCTATGATGAATAGTGTTATGTACATTCTTATGTGTGTCTTTTGGTACGTATATGTGTGTCTTTTGGTACGTATATGTATGTATTTCTATTTGTACATACCTAGGAGTGGAATTTCTGGTTCATAAAATATGTGAATGTTCAGCTTTAGTTGATATTGAGAAACAGTTTTCCAAAGTGTTTTCTAAAGTGGCAAGCGACATACTACCAGCAGTGTATGAGAGTTTCTGCTGCTCCACATCCTCAGTAATACTTGTATTGTGGTCTTTTAAATTTTAGCCATTCTGATGGAATAGCATTCATTTTTAATTTTAAATAACTTATTGGAACCTATAAAAGAACATATTTTAAGCATTTACACTTGATACTACATACTTGATCTTAGCCAAAAAGCCAAGAAACGATTGTTTTAAGCACTTACAAAAGGAGTGGAAAGATATTCATCAAACTGCTAATAGTAATAGTCTCAGTGGTGGAACCATGGGTCATTTTGTTCTTTGCTTTTTATTTATTTATAGTTTCTAAACTTATAAACATGTTCTAATAACAAAAATAATATAAAAAGTGGCAGTCTTTTCACTAAAACATAAATTCCAGGGATGTTAATAGATATTCCTAAAGATAGTTTCCAGGCTAAATAAGTTTGCCTTGTTTCCTGCAGGATTGCTCAGAGACTTTAAAAATGCTAAGAGGTTTTATGAATCCTTTACATATGAGTACTATAATATAGTGTGCATGGTTTCTTGGACTTAAAATTTCCAAAATACCCATTTATACTTCAAGAACCTAGTGTACTGAGAAACATTATTTGCAAAATCATGCTGGAATGAGAGAAGCAAAAATGTAATACATAAAAATAGATTACTAAAGGCAAATAATCCTTATAGATGGAATGTCCACAAATAAATTGTCCCTGTTTAAATAACTTGAGAAATTTTTATGCTGCTTTCAATATCTTCTGTGAATTTGAAGTTATCCAAAATGTGAACCCAAGAGTGTAATCCCATAGTACATCTGTATTTTCCCCTCTGCATTTGCAAGTTAGCTATTTGAGTATCTTCTGTAATGAGCACACTGGATTTGGATTTTAAAGTTTAAAATCACATAGATGGAAAGATATCACAAAATCCACAGGATCTTGGGCCTCAGGTTCTCTTTGATCTTTTGGACTTCAAAAAGCAACTTACTTTGTAGCAAAGTAAGACAAAGCAGACTCAGGCTGGTTTCAAAGAGAATTTCTAGCCAGTCATACAAATCGGAGGTATTTGTCACCACAGTTCAACAATAAAATGTAACAACCAAAGGGCTTTACTGAGGGCCAATGGCTAGAATTATTCACCAGTGTTGCCAAGTTCCTAACACATTGCCAAATTTGCTATACTGCCAAGTATGTTAGCCAACTTGGCAGTGGGACAAAAGGGTGTGGTTTGGAGTAAGAGAGACTTGGGTTTGAATTTCAGTTCCACTACTTAGCTCTTTCTATGACTTTTAACTTTCTTGACTGAAATAAGAAGGATAACACTACCTCTCTCTTAGGGCTGTTGAAAGTTAATTAAGCTAGTATATATGAAAAGGCCTGCCCAGTACTGTACTAAACAGATACCAGGGTTCTCGATAAGTGGGGTTTTCCTTAATTAAATGAAGCATAAGCGTTGTCGAGGCTACGGCTGATCCTACTTTCACAGCCAGAATGTGTTTCCTTTCTCCACTCAGTTTCACACAATTGGATCCATTTGTTCTCTCTCTGTCTCACCTCTTCTCTCCCTTAATTCTTTCTCCTGGTACCATAATCTTCCCTCCTCACACCATCCTGCTTCTCATTCCTGAAAAGAAATAATTCTTTAACCAATTCTTGATAATCTGTTAACGAAAAAAGTTTAAGAACACTTGAAAACACAAAGTGTTAAGGATCCTAAAGAATGAATCTCAAGTGACCATGTTTCAGCAACATCATGGATGGTGCATAGGATATGTCACTGCAAGGGGCTTCTTGACACACCTTGAATCCATTCTTTGAGCAATTATTTATTGAACACCGACTTAGAAAGTGCCAGGCATTTTCTAAGACTAGCTAGAACTACGTGATGCACCATTTACTGAACAGGCTGCTCTTGTTCTTTTACTTTTCCCAAACAACATTTAAACCAGAAATATCCTGCTTAAAGAGTCAGCATTCTTTAGCCACCTTCTGGATCTTTCCACAATCTGATAGTCCTCTTAAAGTAAAGAAGAAAGCTGACAAAGTTATTAATATCAGTTATATAAGATATCTGAGATAATCTCTTACCTGTTCTGAAGATAGAGAATAATTTACTGTTTTTTTGTTATTAATTGGTGCACTAAAAGATGATATCTGTTCAGAGTTCTGATTCTTAATTATCACTGTTGATAACTTGAGGGTACCTTTTTTGTTCAGAAATTCTTCTAACTTAAAGGCTTTACATCTTCTGATATAGATACTTCTCATCCTTCTGGTGCGCCTATACCTACCGAATTAAAAATTTTAATGTACTACAGAATGAAAGCAACTTGACAACTCTGGCTTTAGAGTTCCCCACTCTTCTGAAATGGAAACAGTTGAGTTAGGAAAGCCACTGCTACCTCATTTCTTTAGGTCTGAGTCTTATAAACCCTACAGAGTATCAGAATCAGATGACTCTGGGCAACCAGAAACTTCAAATACAATTTACTAATACATATATATTCTAGGACTGTGTAATATTTTGTTGGTGAAGGGTAAGTGAATGATAGTATCCAATGTCCCCCAAAGTAGGATTTTCTCAGAACATGCCTCTTTAAAAATCCATCCTATTATTAGACTCCCTTACGAGGGCCAAGAGTAGCTTTCTTAAATGAGGCATATGCTAATTATGTTCTCCACATTATATAAGAGCAGTTAAGAACCCTGAATTTTAACTGATATATACCATATAAAATAAGTGAAAATGTCCATTCTATCTGTACAAGTAAGTAGAATGCTACCAGAGGATCACTATAACTTACTTGGCCAAAACCAATCAAAACAAACTTCTGCAAAACAAAATTCAAACAAAACAAATACTGTATCCCACATTTATTGTAGGTGGAAATTGAAGACCGTTAGCTTTTGTCTGTCTTCTCAGTGGCAATAATACAGAGGAATACGGTTATCTTTGATATCTTTAGCCATCTATAACACTTGTTACCTTTGGTGCTTAAGTACATTTTTAAAAGTAAAAATATACTTATAAAATATTCAGAACAATTAAATGGTCTGAAAAATCAGTTAATAATCTATAATATTTACTACAGAAATCCTGAAAATCAAAAAAGCTACATTGATGGTAATTTTCTTCCCTACCTTGACCTCACTTCTAAAGAAATATAACAAACTAAATTACATTTAAATAGTTAACAGTCAGTTATCTGGATAATCACTGAGTTGGCCAGACGTGATTTTTTTTCTTCTTTAGCCTAGGAACTTTGTAGATATTAAGGATCTACAAAAACTAACACAATGAGAAGGGAGAGGTAAAATTACAGACATTGAATTTTGAATTCAAATATTAACTTCTTTAAATGGCCACTAGTTTAAAGATTAGTTTCCCTCCCTCCTCAACTGAATTGCAATACTGCAACAATATGTGGTTGAAGCAGAAACTCTGTTGAAATTGTTCCAGATACCTCCAAGTATATTTTTGAGTTGCTATCTTAGATAATTTATTAACTTACCTATTGTATATAAAGTACAGTGACAGGTGTGACCCATGAGGTAAGCTGTTTATTAAATAGCAAATGAATAAATACAAAATTGCTTTTGGACCTAAAAGATTAGTTTAAAACTATTAATATATAATAAAGGTGTGAACTCAAGACAAGACTGAATCTTGATCCCCCTTTTCAATTCCCAGGTCCTGAGTACCTAACAAAGTATGCATTTAATTTTTTTTGATTGCTACAATGTAAGATCTAAAAATAAAAATTTTGAAGTAGTTAGGATAAGCTCCCATGGAAGCTATCCAGCAAGCTTGATTAAATAAAGACCTTTTTTACAGTTTATAGAAATAATTTTGATTTCTATAGTTTTTCATTTTGGCTGATGCTTGCTATGGAGTAGAAAATAAAGACCTGTTTTTACAGTTTATAGAAATAATTTTGATTTCTATAGTTTTTCATTTTGGCTGATGCTTGCTATGGAGTAGAAATTAAAGTCTTTATATGTAATATATACCTATGAAGTAAGTAGTATCCAAAACAAGACAAACCTGATATAGAAGCTTTTTAATGTGATAATTATAGCTACAACTACTCTGTAAATGGAAATTACTTGACATTACCCCAGAAGGGAAAGCTGTGCTAAGTTGGATACAATCAATTTTATCATAAAGATATGTTAAGTCTGCTACACACAGTTAAAAAGACCAACAGTTGTTTCAAAGCTGAGATAGTTTTGATCACCTTCTCCCAGTTATCACAAATCTCTGCATTTAAAATGCTGATTTGCGGCCAGACGTGGTGGCTCATGCCTCTAATCCTAGCACTCTGGGAGGCCGAGGCGGGAGGATGGCTCGAGGTCAGGAGTTTGAGACCAGTCTGAGCAAGAGCGAGACCCCGTCTCTACTAAAAATAGAAAGAAATTAGCTGGCCAACTAAAAATATATATAGAAAAAATTAGCCAGGCATGGTGGTACATGCCTGTAGTCCCAGCTACTCGGGAGGCTGAGGCAGTAGGATCGCTTAAGCCCAGGAGTTTGAGGTTGCTGTGAGCTAGGCTGATGCCACGGCACTCACTCTAGCCAGGCAACAGAGTGTGAGACTCTGTCTCAAAAAAAAAAAAAAAAAAAAATATTGATTTGCATTTGTATTCAACAACTCTTATTTGCCATTCTTCTAGGTGAGTCAGTGTTTTCTTAAGAATAAAAGCAGTAACTTTATCAGAGTAAATTTATTCTTCATACTTAGAAAGCTAAAGGACTCAATAATGCTTCACATGAGGCAAGTGAAAAGATGAACATCATTTTCTTAATTAACCTATTTGACTTTTGAATACATTATTTTATTCACTTCAAAATCTGAAGCTAAAGAGCTTTTGAAAACTGAAGTTTAAAAAAGGAGACAGCAATACATTTTATAGCATGGCTTCTACTTAACGCATATATCTCTATAAAAAACTTACAGCCTTTAAAATTACCCCTTTTCAAACACAAAATATATATTTGGAGATAAAAAGTCACAGTAAGTACACAAGGAAAAATTCTCATTTTAACAAGGCCCTAACTGAGGCTTTGTTAAATAACAAGGCTATGGATACTTAGTTGGTCAGGTTCAGAGCCCTGATTAGGTCCTGGTCTGACTTAAAAGCTTGTTCCCCAAGTTCAAGGTAAAGAAAGACCTCACTGTTCTGAACCAAAGTCCCCAATATGCTTACGTGGCCACCAGAGAGCTAATTAAGAAAAACTGTGTTTAAATTATTTCCATGTTTCAGAGTTCCCCACCTCTGAATTCAGAATGCAGCTGAAAGATGTGACCCAAGACATTTTTGTTTTCCCTTGAGAGGAAATGCACAGTTGGAAGGGAAGTTCACAAAAACACCTCTTCTCAAAGCTGCAATACCGTTTTCATCTTTATAAAAAGCTCTCTTGTCACAACGCTTTGGTGGCACTTCATGCTCTCAAGAAATTTGGTGATAGTTAACTCCCTTTTAGTCTGTCTCACAAGCCAGATTATAAATGGCTTGAAATCAGGGACCTTGTTTTATTTTGAACTCATGGCAGAGCCTGGCACAGCCTGGCAGAGTGTGCGCCCAATAAATACTTGTTGAGTGGAATTACATTCAAAAGCAGGATGAAGTAAAGCCATCTCCCATCTGCCAAAGACTTTGGTGTTGCTGTGTGGGTAATTTTTGTTCTTAGAAAGCTTTAATGTGAATGAAATTATTCCTTAGTGTGCATTTGAAAATTCCACTGAAAGCAGTTTTAAAAAAATTAAGCGTGTCCTCTTAGAGGTAGGGCACAGTTCTGAACAGATGAGAGAGAAAAGTGACAGTGACAACTCCGCGTTGTTCAGAGAAGAAAGGTCAACAAAGAGTAGAAACAGAATGCTCAGCCCACCCTGTATTCTTTCCCTGGAACGTTCTCTGTGCGTCCCTTAGCATTTAAGTTCTTCAAATGCAGTTTTCTCCAGACTGACCATATCCTCTTTTTGGGGTGAGGGGAGGAGAGGGAGGAAGGAGAAAGAAGAGAAGGTCTGAACAGATGATTCTTTCGACAGCAGCGTCCATTTGGGCCCTTGGGAGGGCGGGTTCACGGGGCCCTGCTTGCACCAGTGGTCTACAACGTTTTGCCTGCGGTTTAGAAACGCTCTTTAAAAATAATTTCCCTTTGGGACGGCCCTTGGCTTCTTGCTGTCACCCCCACCCCCACCCGTAGAGCCCCCAGGCAAAGAAATGCCTTGGCTTCCCGGCGGGTCTTAGAGTAAACGGCACGCTCAGAGGATTACAATCGACCTGAGGCCAATTCGACTCTTTCCCTTTGCCGCCCTCAATTGACCCTTGACAGCAGCCCCTGCTCTCCCTTCAAATGGAAAACCCACAGACACACACACAAACAAAAAACCCCAAGTCTTCCCTTCGGTTGCTACCCGCAATGACGTTTTCCCCTCGGGTCCCGCCCCTCCGGGGGCTTGGAATTTTGGGATTGGCCGAGAGGCTGTGGCGACAAGACCACGATTGGACGGCAGGGCGCTGACTGACAGCGGGGACGGCCGCCGCGCCCTCCCTCTCTCCCCGGTGTGCAAATGTGTGTGTGCGGTGTTATGCCGGACAAGAGGGAGGCGACCGTGGCGGCGGCGGCTCTGTTTATTGTCCCTCTCGGTGTGTGAATGTGAGGAAACCCGAGCTGCAGCGTGGCCGACGAAGGGGGCTTTGAGGCAGCGGCAGCGACCGGGACGACGACTCTGGCGACTCGAGTGGCTGGCCTTCGCAGACCGTGAGAAGGACAAGGCGCCTCTGCGTCCCTGCCACGTCCGGACGCCCCGGGCTGCCCGGCCACCCTCGCGGCTCGCACCTCCGGGCTTCGGGCCCGCGTGCTGTAGCCTTCGCGGGCTGGCTGGGAGGCAGCGCCGCCGCTCAGGCGCCGCCAGCGCCGCCAGCTTTCTCCTCCTCCTCGGTCTCCGCGCTAGGCCCGGGCGACGCGGCTGCCGCGCCTCGAGTTTGAGGGCGGCGGGCGGCGCGGCCTCCTCGGCGGGCTCGGCCGGACGTCCGCTCCGGGTCTCCGCGATGGGGAGCGCGGGCCGGCGCGGCTAGGAGCACGGCGAGCGGAGGGGTCGGTGCGGAGCGGCGGGGCCCAGCGGCACGCAGGGAGGCGGGAGCGGCGGCTGCGGCCTCGGGGCCTGTGAGCGGGAGGCACCAGCCATGGCCAAGTCGGGTGGCGGCGGCGTGGGAGCCAGCGCGGGCGGCAACGGGGCGCTGACCTGGGTGGTGAGTGGCGGGCCTCCTGGGGCAGGCGGCCGGGGGCTTGGGTCCCGGGTGCCGCATTGTTCCCGGCGTGCGGCGGGGGAGGAATTCCGCAGGTCGGAGGAGGCGGGGGAGGGGAAGAGGGACTCGTAGTCCCCTGAACGTGCGCCCCGTCGGGGCTCGTGCTAGCAGAATCCCCCACCCCCGCGCCTTTTCTTTCTTTCTTTCTTCTCCTTACCTCTCTGGAGGCTAAGGCTGCAGGAGCACAATGTACACTTGAAACTTTGGGGAGACAAAATCATGAATATGACATGTAGCCTCAGCTTCTTCTCTTTTCCGCTCTCAGACTCTTCCTGGGCAGTCGGGCATGAGATGATGGGATGGCGATAATGCATGTGTGTCTGTATGGGTCAGGACTTTCTCCAAATGTGGTTTAAGAAAACCCTGGAGAAACGTGTGTGTGTGTGTGTTCTAAATGCAACCATTTCTGGTGCTGTTATCTCTCAAAGAAGAATGAATTTGGATTGAATTTACACTTCAATTCAGAAAGTCTCGTTCAATTGAGAGCACGTTCGGGGAGACTGTTAAGCAGCAGTTAATATACCGTAGATCGTCCATCTGTCAGGGCGGAATTATTAAAAGAAGCTCTTGCCCACGTCAGCATCTCAGGTGAAAGGGTGGGGGCTGAATAGATGTCCCGGAGGGGTGACTGAAATGCTTAGTCCTGAAGTTAAAGGATTTTGGCGCTCAGTTCCTGCTGGGAAGTAAAAGTAGCAGTAGCGGAGGGAAGAACTGGAGAGACCGGATTCGCACGACAAATCGATAATTCACCAGCATTTCACTTGCTCAGCGTAGAGTTCAGATTAGGGTCATTTCCTACAGAAAAAAAAACCCAGCTCTGTCAACTGATTAGGTATCCCAGAGAAAAAGCATTTCATTTTTCAGTCTATACCCCATCCCACACCCAAACACCCCAAGGAAACTTTCGTATTGGCGTTTTTGTTACTTAAATTTTTCTTCATTTTCTCTTTGTTTGGGTGAGATTTAGGTGAATTGAGCAGTAATTGCGGTGCATTGATGAGTGTTCCCTGTGAAAAGGGTGTTACAGCAGAAAAGTATTTTAACCATTTTTGTTTGCATGCCAAGGTCTTTGCAAAATCATTTGCTAGGCTCTTATTGTTGAATTTCTCCGATTTTTATACATTACTCCAATAACGTATGAAAGTATAAACGGACTAGAGCCAGGAGAGAAAATGTTAGATAATAAATTAGTGGTCCATGTGGGTGGAGTTGGGGTGAAAGGCAGATAAGGGGAGGGAGGGGATGCATAATGCAAAATAATGATTTTTAAAGTTGATGGCCCTTATCCCCGTTACTAAAGTCCAACATCTGAAAATGAAGTTAGATAGCCAGATTGTATTGTGAGTTCTCATTCGCTGTTTGAAAGTGTTGAGGCCTGATCTGTGTTTCCTCAGAGGACCTCTGATTCTATAATGGTAAACATTTTGCTCCACGGATGGATAGGTTGGCTTAGCATTTGATGGCAATATTTTAATGTACTGTTATTTAACTTTGTAGATAATTAAATGACCACTTTTTCTTTCAAGCTCAACAGGAAACTTACATAAGAAATTTATCAAAACTTGGAGGGTCTCATGCAACATTAGAAAAATCCCTTTGAAACTAAAATTGACATACTGATTAAAGAATTTTTTCATTATAAAACTAATTATGAGAAATATGGGAAATACAGTATAATAAAGAGAAGGAAAAATCACTTAGTCTTTTATTTATAGAGTGTATCTTGTTGAATTAGAAGTTTATTAAAAAGATAGTCATTCATAAGTCCTCTTTAAGATTTAATGCTTACTCTAAATTTAAGTTAGGTTATATGAGCATCTTTATGCCCATAACATACATCAGCGATCATAGATTGGTTTAATTTTATGGAAGGCAATATAGTGAAGTGGTTATGGGCTTTGATGTCAGATTGATACAGGTTCAGATCCTGTCTGCAACACATATAGTTGGTTGAACTTTTCACAAGGAACCTAAGCCTGTTTTCTTACCTTTGAAATAAGATTGCATTGAGAATTAAATGGGGGAGTAGCACAGTGCTACATATAAGAAATAATAAATATAATAAATGTTATTGGTAAAATTCAAGAAATGCGGACTCGGAAATAATGGATTATAGTTGCTTTTGCATAAAATATCTTTTAGTTGGGGCAAAAGCAAATTTTTTCTTTGTAAGAGTCAGGGGTTTATTGCAGCAGTCATCTGTTTGGGAAGAGGGGTAACTTTGATTTATTGAAGCTGGTGTTATGATGCCACCTGCTTGTGGATAACAGAAAGAAATAAAAATGAAATTAGCCCTGATACCTTCTTCTGGGTGTGGGAGTGGGGTCATATGCCACGTGCTGTTGGCATTAACTTCTGTTGGGATCCATGCCAGTATGTGTTGTTAATGCTGTCATTGCACAAAAGTTTACCTTTCATCATATGAAACCACAAAGCAAAATGGCTTAAGATTGGCGTTAACTTCTGCTTTTAATAATTTATTTTGCTTGTGTTTGATTTACAGTATCTTAACCAAAATTTGTATAATTAAAATAAAAAGTATCAATATAGTAAAACTATTTTGAGTTAAAGTTGACAACATCTATAAAGGCTTCTCTGAAGCAAACATTTTCTTGAATTCTTAGTTTGTGAAGCTTTGGTTAGTAGACAGTTACAGTCTGTTTCATTCTGTCAGTCTTTTATTCTGTTTAAGTGGTTGTAGAAAATATGTGCAAATATTATAGTTATATGACTATTGATCTTTTTTCCAGTAATATTCTAGGTTGGTAGATTAAAAAAAAATACTGTAATGGAAAATGTTAAGCATTTCAAAAAGTGGTAGCCAGAATAGTATAACAAGCCCTTCCGCCCCTAATTTATCATCAAGCTTCAATAGTTATCAACTCAGGACTATCCACTTTTTCTCTTTTCATTTTTTTGAAGCAAAGCAAATCCTAGAATCACAATATATCACTTTGTCTGTAAACATTTCAGTATTTATCTCTAAAAGTTCTCTCTCTGTAAAAAATATATACAACCACAGTTAACACTGTAGTTTTTTAAAAGCAAAATTCATTGAAATAATTTTTTTGACTCTGAATATTTCTAATTAGAGAAACATAACTGTATATTTAAATACTGTTTAAAGATTTGTTTAAAGAATTTTGCTTTAGTGGCACATTATTGCAAGTATAAATTCCTCAGCCAGACTTAAATAAACTGTGTGCCCTCCTCATTGAAATTTATTTTCAAAAGTACTCATAATTAGATTTATCTCTTCACTGTCTTCTGCACAGGTCATGCTTGTTTTTGTCACTTTGCCTTTGCATGTTTACCTTCTATCAGGAATGCCTCTTTCTCTTCTCTCTAGCAGTCTAAATCTTAACTACTCTTCAAGGTTAGATGAGAGTCTCACCAAACATTTATTTTCCAGTTTAAACTCATCTTTTTCGTTCATTGAATTTTTGTTACTCTTATGAATCAGAAAACAAGTATTTTTCATGTAACTTTCATGCATGAGAATTTTGTCTTAACAATTACTAATTTCTGAAGTCAGAGACCATGGATTTTCCTTGTTTATGTCCTTTATAATGTTTACTATCTGCATACATAATCCATCGTCCATTTCAGTTGTTAACAAGTTGGATAATTGATATACTAACTTTCAGAAAAGTCTTCTATCATTGGTAGGACAAGTAGCAATGTTTTAAAGATACATTCTCAAGTAAACATAATATCAGTATTTAGACACAGTTTTTATAAACTGTTAACTTTTCTGGATAGAAGTATGTTCACCTGTAGTTTCAGATCTGTAAGGTACTTAGGTGGTGGCAACAGTTGCATTTTACTAAGTATGCTTTAAGAAGCAAGCTTCCTGTATTTTTTAAAATATTAATACAAATAGGACCTCATTTTAAAGAAAAGGTGAGATAGGTATAGTGACTCCCATTTTCAGAAAAGGAGACTGGTTTAGAGATTAGCTAACAAATTTTTAGGCACACGGATAAGGCACAGGTGGGATTTAAACCAGACTTGTTTTCTTAACCATCATTTATACAGCCTTTCATTTTAAAAACATTAAAAAACGAATCAACTCATCTTTTATTCTCTTTTATATATTATGCCTTTTATGTGACAGAATAAAGAGACTTTGGGGATATACCCATCTATTTTTCTACTAAACTTTTCCTTTTACATAAAAAGCTAAGGAGTGTATTTCCTTTTCAGGGTATGTGTATCTAGTATAGCATACGAGTATGGGCTATGAAATCAGCTGGTTTCATAATTCAGCTTCTTCAAATACTAGCTTTGTTAGCTTTGGCAAAACACTTCTCTAGGCCTCAGTTATCTCATCTGTAAAAAGAGAATCATAATAGCATCTGTTTCATGGAGCTCTTACAGAAGGATTAATTAAGATTATCCATAATTCCCCTGGTGCTTGGCACATAGTAGCTCTCAGATTGGTGCGTGTGCCCTCTCTCTTTTTATTAAATAAGTTCAGTAATAAGTGTTTTCTTTCCTTTTATCATAGGGAAAGTGTATTTTTTATTTTCACAGCAGAAACCTATGCATTTTTTACTATCTTAAGTATCCCTTATCTTCTACCTCCTTGTCCCTTGGTTTGAGAGGGCATTTCTGGAGGAGCATAGGGGGGACAGATTTTTCACTTTTTGCTTCATTAATGGTGGGTAGATAGTTAAAATGAACATCATGGGATGGCAGCCTTGAGGGAGAAAAGAAAGAGAGGAAATGGTACAAAAGGTTAATGTTAAATCTGAGGGATTGTACACAAGGTAAGAGAAGGGGCTTGTTGCTAGGCTGCCAGCCCCCAGTTCCACTCTTGTTGGCTTGGTGATGGTGTGCTTTCTGTGCTGATTGTGTGAATGAGTGGCTCAGTTCTTTTTTAGTACCAACTGGCAAATCATCTCCTTTCCCCTCTTTGTCAGCAGTTCATTCTCCCACAGAAAAGCAGGAACTGTGGGTGATTGTCCCAAATTGCTATATCTCAGGTGACAACTCTGTGCATGAAAGAATCTTTTTTTACACAATGATCTTGGTATATACTTATTCTGAAAAATAAGAGCTTGTTCTATTCTTTTTGTTCTGGTGGTTGAAAAGTATTTTTAATAAAGGTCAACTCTTGGATAAGTATTAAATCTGTATTTTTTTTTGGTTAGGAGTTAGCAATATTGCAAAAGTGCTGTAAGAGAAGTTAATATTTTAAAAATAGATTATATGTATTTATTTTGATATATTTGTTATAATTAAAAAATTCCCAATAATGCATTGTTTAATTTAGCAGCCAGCTTTTGAACTTCAGAAGAAGTCAATTATGGCATCGTCATATATATAAATCACAAAGAATAGAATTAAAACAACTTGTAGATATGTGTAGGCTATTTTTCTTAATATGGTGGTTATTTTACATTTTCATTGTCTTTCATTTTATATGGGAATGAAAATATTGCCTTGATTTCATAGATTCCAATGTAATTGGGTGCTAGAATTATTTATTACTATAAATAGTTGATAAATAGTTTGGTAATTTGTCCACATAAATTAAGGCATCAAAGTAAATTACAAATAAACTTAAATCTTATGTTTTCAATTGTTATTAATTCTAATGCAAATTTATTCAGAATGCTCTTGGTAAATGATTATTTTTAAAGACATTAATTTTTATTCAATGTCAAGTTCTGAGAGCAGTTACTAATAGTACATGATATCTTATGTACATGTAAGAATATGAATATGTAAGGTTAAGTCAAAAGACTCCCTGCCAGGTATGGTGGGTGGTGTGTGCCTGTAGTCCCAGCTACTTGGGAGGCTGAGGTGAGAGGATCACTTGAGCCCAGGAATTTGAATACAGCCTGGGCAACATAGTGAAACCCCATCTCTAATGATAATAATAATGATGATGGACTCTTTCTTCTTACTGTCTAAAATGAATGTAATTCTGTTAGCCTACAGGTGTCAAATATACATCATTGTCTTTTGTCATCTGTGGAATTGAGAGTGCTTTTATAAATATGTAGATATGAGTTTGCTTGTCTGTATTCATTTAAGCTAATTTCCTGTTCTCCTTTCTGAATATTGTTAGCAACAAACAGTGTTCAAACTGAAGAGCTATACCTTTAAAGACAGAGATAGTAATGTTAATAGCTGGGGAGATGGTGCAAAACAGACTTCTTATTTAACTTCTCTCTTCTAAGGTCAAGAGTGTTTGTATTCATACCTGAACTGGGAATGGGACCATCCTATTAACTGGAGGAAGTTGCCTTCTCTCTCCTTATCCTAAGATTTTGATTTTCAGTGGCCTAGACATTATGAGGGGGCAACTTTCTGCTAATACATAGGAGCTAAAAGAGGCCATTTTCTCAGTTTTCTATTAGAAAAGCTTATAGATGTCTCAGGGGAAAACCTGTGTTTGGTGCTGGTGAGCCAATGAACAGTGCAGACTACCACTTGTTGAGAATGGGAACATAAAAGACAAATCAGACTCCAATGTTAATTTCTACTTTCTCCTCTGCCACAGCTGCCAGTCTTTTTTGTTTGTTTTTACTTACCTTTTTGCCTAGATTCTAGTGAGAAAGTTGGGGCTGCAGAAGTATTAAGTAGGTATAAACAGTGCCTCCAGAAAAAGAAACATTCAGTTTTATTCTATCTTAATTATGTTTTCACATACATGGGTTAATAAGCTTTTAACATATTCCTTTATGTATTCATTGTGAAAAATTAGAAAAACATGTATCAAAAAAGATAATAAAAATGACCCATATTTCTACTACCTGTATATTGTTTTTACTGATACTCTGTTGGGTTTATTTCGTATTTTTTCCTGTACATGCATATATTATACATAATTTTTTTCTGACAAAAATAGGTTCACGTTTTACGTATATTCTTCTGTAATGTCCACTAAACAGTATACAGTTTTAATAAGCTACTAAATAATTAAAACATACTTGATTATCTTTACTAATATAAATTTTATATAAAAGCTGTAGCTATAAGATTATAATTAACACAAATATTTTTAGTATGGTAATTATATTTACTCAATGAAATATCCAGGTTTAAAGGATTATATCAAGTTTTAGAAATTATTTTAATATCATAATTGAGAGTTGATTTGAAATTTCTACAAATGACCTCTGTTATGGTATTCTGTAAATATGTATCCCTTAGTGCTTTTCATTACTTTAAATAGAATGGTACCTCTTTATTTCCTGGACACCTGTCATACGATGTTTAGGAAAAATATTTTGGCACAAAATGTTTTAAGTATATTGTCACACTCATAATATTTATATATTCTTCCTAGAGAAACTAACAGATAATAATTAGACAAAGCAAACTGCATTTCACACATTTTCTGAGATTTTTTTAGTTGTGGTAAAAATATGCATAACATTAAATTTACTGTTTAACCATTTTTAAGTATTGAGTTCAGTAGTATTAAATATGTTTACCTTATTGTGCAATAGATCTCTAGTACTATTTCATTTTGCAAAACTGAAACTATATACTAATTCCTCGTCTCCTCCTCATATTGTGAAACTGAAACTTAATACATGCTAATTTCTCCTCTCCCCCAGCCTTTGGTAACTACCTTTCTACTTTCTATGATTTTGAGTACTTTAGATACTTTGTATGAGTTGAATCATACAATATTAATGTTTGTCCTTTGTGACTGGCTTGTTTGCTTAGCACAATGCCCTTCGGGTTCATCCGTGTTGTAGCATGTGACAGGATTTCCTTCTTTTTAAAGGCTGCATAATATTCCATTGAATCTATATACCACACTTTCTTTATCCATTCATTGATCAGTGGACGTTTGAGTTGCTTTTGCCTCTTGGCTATTATGAATAATGCTATGATGAACATGGTGTATGAATTTCTTTGAGATTCTGCTTTGAATTCTTTTGGATATATACCCAAAAGTGGGATTGCTGAATCATATGGTGATTCTATTTTTAATGTTTTAAGGAACCACCATTCTGTTTCCATAATGACTACAGCATATTATATTCCCACCATCAGTGCACAAGAGTTCCAAATTTCTCCACATCCTTGTCAACATTTGTTATTTCCTGATAGCCATCTTAATAGATGTGACATGTTATCTCACTGCAGTTTTGATTTGCATTTATTATTAGTGGTGTTGAATATCTTTTCATATGCTTTTTGGCCATTTGTATATCTTTTTTGGAGAATTGTCTGTTCAAGTCCTTTGTCTACTTTTTTTTTTTTTTTTTTTGAGACAGAGTCTCACTCTGTTGCCCGGGCTAGAGTGCCGTGGTGTCAGCCTAGCTCACAGCAACCTCAAACTCTTGGGCTCAAGCAATCCTTCTGCCTCAGCCTCCCGAGTAGCTGGGACTACAGGCATGCGCCACCATGCCCAGCTAATTTTTTTCTATATATATTTTTTAGTTGTCCATATAATTTCTTTTCTATTTTTAGTAGAGACGGGGTCTCGCTCTTGCTCAGGCTGGTCTCGAACTCCTGAGCTCAAACAATCCACCCGCCTCGGCCTCCCAGAGTGCTAGGATTACAGGCGTGAGCCACCACACCCGGCCTCTTTGTCCACTTTTTAATCAGGTTATTGTTGAGTTATAAAAGTTCCGTATATATTTTGGATATTAACCACTTATATGATTTGCAAGTATTATCTCCCATTCCATATGTTGCCTTTTCACTGTCAGTTGTTTTCTTTGCACAGAAATTTTTAAGGTTGATGTCCCATTTGTCTATTTTTGCTTTTGTTGCCTGTGTTTTTTGCGTCACATCTGTGAAATCATTGCCCAATCCGAAGCTTTCCCCTTATGTTTTCTTCTAGGAGTTTTGTAGTTTTAGGTTGTACTTTTAGGTCTTTAATTCATGTTGAGTTGATTTTTGTATATAGTATAAAGTAAGGGTCCAACTTCATTCTTTTGCATGTGGATAGCCAGTTTTCCCAGCACCATTTGTTGAAGAGATTGTCCTTTCCCTGTTGTATAGTCTTGGCACCTTTGTCAAAAATCATTTGGCCATTTATGTAAGGATTTATTTCTATATTCTCTATTATCTTCCCTTGGTCTATATATTAATATCTGTCTTTATGCCAGTGCCATGTTGTCTTGGATTTCTGTTGCTTTGTAATAAAATCAGATTTTGAAACCTGGAAGTGTGAGGCCTCTAACTTTGTTTTTCTGTTTTAGGATTGATTGGGCTATACAGGGCTTCTTGAGATTCCGTGTAAATCTTAGGATTTTTTGTTTGTTTTGGTTTGTTTTTTCTATTTCTGCAAAAAATAACATTGGGATTTTAATAGGGATGGCATTGAATCTGTAGATCACTTTGGATAATGTGGACATTTTAATAATATTTTAAGTCTTTCAGTACATGAGAATGGAATTTATTTCCATTTATTTTTATCTTCTTTCATTTAACAATGTTTTGTAGTTTACACTGTACAAGTCTTTCACCTCTTTGATTAAGTTTATTCCTAAGTTTTTTATCCTTTTGATGCTATAGTAAAGGGGATTGTTTTCTTAATTTCCTTTTTTGATTGGCTATCATTACTGTATTACACAACTGATTTTTGTGTGTTGATTTTATATCCTGCAACTTTGCTGAAATCATTCATTAGTTGTAACAGGTTTTTTTTTTTTTTTTGGTAGAAACTTTTGGGTTTTCTACTATAAGACCATGCCATTTATGAACGTACAATTTTACTTCTTTTCCAATGTGGCTGGTTTTTATTTCCTTTTCTTGTCTAATTGCTCTGACTAGGACTTCCAGTACTATGTTGAATATAGGCAAGATTGGACATTCTTGCCTTTTTCCTGATTTTAGAGGAAAAATTTTTAGTCTTTCACCAGTGTATATGATGTTAACTGTTGGCTTTTCACATATAGCTTTTGTTATGTTGAGGTAGTTTCTTTCTATTCCTAGTTTAGGTGTTTTTATCAGGAAAGGGTGTTGAATTTTGTCACATGCTTTTTGTGCATCACTTAAGATGATCACATGGTTTTTGCCCTTTATTCTGTTAATATGATTTATTACAATGATTGATTTTCATATGTTCAAACATCCTTGTATTCCATGTATAAATCCCACTTGGTCATAGCATATAATTCTTCTAATGTGCTGTTGAATTGGGTTTGCTAGTATTCATTGGGATATTGGTATATAGTTTTCCTGTTGTGTGTTTGCCCAATTTTGGTATTGGAAATGCTGGCCTCATAGAATGATTCCGGAAGTATTTCCTGCTCTTAGTTTTTTGGGAAGAGTTTGAGGAGGATTGGTGTTAGTTCTTCTTGAATATTTGGTAGAATTTTTCAGCCTTTTGGTCCTGGGCTTTTCTTTGTTGGGAAATTTTTGATTACTGCTTCAATCCCCTTACTTGTTATAGATCCGTTCAGATTTTTAAATTTATGATTCAATCTTTGTAGATTGTATGTTTCTGGGAACTGACCCTTCTAAAATGTCTAATCTGTTGCTGTATAATTGTTTGTATAAGTCTCTTATAATCCTTTTTATTTCTATGACATCAGCTATGGTGTCTTCTTTCATTTCAAATTTTAGGTGTTTGAGGTTTATCTTTTTTATTTAGTTTAGCTAAGGGTTTGTCAGTTTCGTTGATCATTCTGAAAAACCAACTCTTGGTTTCACTGTTTTTTTTTCCTATTGTTTTTTGGGTCTCTCATTTATCTCTGCTCTAATCTTTATTATTTCCTTCCTTCTGCTAATTTTAGGTTTAGTTTTTTCTTTTTCCAGTTTCTTGAGGTATAAAGTTACGTTGTTGATTTGAGATGTTTCTTCTCTTCATTTTTAATATTAAATGTAGTACTGCTTTATCTGTATCTCATACATTTTGGTCTGTTGTGTTTTTGTGTTTATTTGTATCTAGATATTTTCTAATTTCCCTTGTGATTTCATCTTCAACCCATTGATTATTTATATAAGAGTGAGTTGTTTAATTTCCACATATTTGTGAAATTTCCTGTTTTTCTTCTGTTGATTTCTAATTTTATTACATAGTAGGTGGAGAAGATATTTTATATGATTACAATCTTCTTCAATTTGTTAAGACTTGTTTTGTCATCTAATATGTGGTCTGTGTTAGAGAATGTTCCATGTGTACTTGAGAATAATGTGTATTCTGCTGTTGTGTGGTGGAGTGTTCTGTATATGTCTGTTAAGTCCAGTTGATCTATAGTGTTGTTCAAATCCTCTGTTAACTTATTGATCTTCTGTCTTGTTCTATCTATAACTGAAAGTAGGGTGTTGAAATCTACTATTATTGTGTTACTGTTTCTCTCTTCTTGAAGAAAATGTTTACTTCATATATTTGGGAGCTCTAATGTGAAGTGCATATATATTTGTAATTATTATAACTTCCTGGTGAATTGACTCTTTTATCATTATCACATTGACTGCCACACTAGGAAAAAAAATTTTTCCTTGGGGCCAGGTTGTTTTATTACAAAAATAGAATAAAAACTTTGAAAACAAAACAGTCCTTTCTAATTTAATGAAAAACTTGTTATTTTTTATTGTTTTCTGTGTGTGAGTTACATGCAACTTGAAAAATAGTTCATGTGGCTCTTGAATTAACATATGCTTCACAAGGCCCTGGACTCAAAGCTAGCGTAAGCTAAATACAACTCACATGGTGTTTAATGTGTTATATAAGGTCTTCCTCAGTCTCTTGTGACAGGTTTTTGTCTTAAAATGTGTTTTGTGTGGTATAAGTATGGTCACCAAACTTTCATTAGGTTCCTGTTTGCATGGAATATCTTGTTTCCATCCTTTCACTTGTAGCCTTTATGTGTCCTTGGATCTGAGTTTCTTGTAGACAGAATCTAGTTGGATCTTACTTTTTTATTCAGTTTGCCAATCTATGTCTTTTAATTGGGTCCTTAATCCATTTACATTTAAAGTAATGATTGATATAGAAGGACTTTCTAGTGCCATTTTGTTGTTTTCAGTATGTCATGTAGATCTTTTTTTTTTTTTTTGAGACCAGGTCTCACTCTGTTGCCTGCAATAGAATGTAGTGGTGGATCATACCTTACTGCAACCTCAGGAGATTCTTCTGCCTCAGCCTCCCAAGTAGCTGGAACTACAGGCAGATGCCACCATACCTGACTAATTTTTCTATTTTTTCTAGAGATAGGTCTCGCTCTCGCGCAGACTGGTCTTGAACTCCTGACCTGAAGCAATCCTCCCACCTTGACCTCCCAGAGTGCTAGGATTACAGGCGTGAGCTACCGTGCCTGACCATCGTATAGAATTTTTTGTCCACCTTTCCTCCCTTGCTACCTTCTTTTGTGTTTCATTAATTTTTTTGTAGTAACATGTTTTGATTCTTTTCATTTCCCTGTTTGTATATTCTATAAGTATTTTCTTTGTGGTTACCACTGCAATTACATAAAACGTCTTAAAGTGAGTGTGATCAATTTTAGATTAATAACAACTTCAAGTGCACGTAAAATCCCTACTTCTTTATACCTCTGCTCTCCCTACTTTTTTATTGATGGCATAAATTATGTCTTTTTATGTTGTGTATCATATAACATAGACTTATAATTATTTTTTATATTCTTTTAAAATTCTATACCGTATTTAAAAGTGATCTATATACTTACATTACTAGAAGATTCTATATTTGCCTGTATACAAGAGGGTATTCAAAAGTTCATGGAAAATGTATTATAAAAAAACTTATGCATTGATTTAAAAAAATGTTTGCACCAAAATAAACTCTACTAACTTGTTATAACATGTTTGAACAGGATCTAGTTTGTGGCACTAAGAAGGATAAGAATCGATTTGAAAACCATCCCTGTCAGGGCAATATGAATTTTGCTAAAATTGAAGCAAGAATGAACATCAAATTTATGGTGAAGTTTGGGTGGAAGAAGTATTGAAATTGATGCTTTATGAAAAGTTTGTGGGGATAATGCCCTGAAAAAATTAGCACCTTACAATTGGATATCTTGTTTTAAGAAAGGATGAAATGATGTGAAGATGAAGCCCTTAGTGGCAGACTATCCACATCAATTTGTGAGGAAAAAATTTGTATTAATCTTATTTGTGTCCTAATTGAAGAGGACTGATAATTAACAGCAGAAACAATAGCCAACATTATAGACATCTCAGTTCAGCATACACAATTCTGACTGGAAAATTAAAGTTGAATAAACTTTCCATTCAATAGATGCCAAAACTTTTGCACCAGATCAGCTACAAACAAGAGCAGAGCTTTCAATGGAAATTTTAAACAAGTGAGATCAAGATCCTGAAGCATTTCTTTGAAGAATTGTAACAGAAGGTGAAACATGGCTTTACCAGCACAATCCTAAAGAGAAAACACAAAGCAATGGCTACCAAGAGGTGGAAGGTGGTCCAGACAAAATAAAAGTGGATAGGTCAAGAGCAAAAGTCATGGCAACAATGTTTTGGGATGCTCAAGGCATTTTTCTTACTGACTTTCTGGAGGGTCAGAGAACAATAATATCTGCTTTTTATGAGAGTGCTTTGAGAAAGTTAGCCAAAGCTTTAGCAGAAAAATGGAAAAGCTTCACCAGAGAGTCCTTCTCTAGCACAGAGTCCTTTTCCACCACAGAGTCCTTCTCCACCACAACAGTGTTCCTGCTTATTCCTCTTGTCAAATTAGGACAATTTGTTAGAATTTCAATGGGAAATGATTAGACATCCACCTTGCAGTCCTGATTTGGCTCCATCTGACTTCTTTTAGTTTACTAATCTTAAAAAATCTATAAAGGGCACCCATTTTTCTTCAAATAATATAAGGAAAAAAAAAAAAGGACTGTATTGACATGGCTAAATTCCCACGACCATTAGTTCTTTAGGGATGGATTAAATAGCTGATATTGTTGCTTACAAAAGTACCTTAACCTTGATGAAGCTTATATTGAGGAACACAGTTTAAGTTTTTTTATTTTTATCTTTTAATTAAATTTTTCTGTGAACTTTTTGAATTCCCCTTGGACTTTACCTTTACCAGGGGTTTTTATGTTTTTGTTTGGTTTTGTTTTGCTATTTTTTTGTCCTTTTGCTTCAACTTGAAGGACTCCCTTCAGACTTTCTTGTTCAGCAAATGTAGTGGTGATGAACTCCCTTAGCCTACGAAAGCCTTAATTTCTTCATTTTTGAAGGGCAGTTTTGCTGGATGTGATATTCTTGGTTGGCAGTGTTTTCTTTTAGCACCTTGAGTATATCATTCCACTTCCATCTAGCCTGCAAGGCTTCTGTTGAAAAACTGGTGATAATATAATAGAAGCTCCCTTGTACATGATGATTCATTTTTGCTGCTTTCAAGATTCTCTCTTTGTGACTTTTGACAGTTTGATTATGATGTGTCTTGGTATAGGTCTCTTTAGATTTATCCTTGTTGGAGTTCTTTGAGCCTCTTGAATTTGTATATTCATCTTTCTCCTTAGATTTGGAAAGTTTTCCTTCATATTTCTTCAAAATGGACTGTTCACCCATTGCTTCCGATCTTCTGTGAGACTTCCATAATATATTAGACATGTTGTTCTGACTGCTGGAGCCCATAAATCTTTTAGGCTCTCTTTATTTTTCATCATTCTTTCTTTTCGCTCCTCTCCCTTAGTGATTTTGAAAGTCTCATCTTCAAATTTACTGATTTTTTTTTCTGCCTCATCAAGTGCACTGTTGAGTCTCTCTAGTATATTTTTAACCCAGTTATTGTATTCTTCAGTTCCAGAAATAATGCTTGCTTCTTCATAGTTTCTCTGTTGATTTTCTCCTTTTGTTTATGCATTGCTTTACAGATTTTTTTGTTGTTGTTCCCTTGTTTTTCTGTGGTCATTTAATTCATTCAGTACCCTTATAATGGTTATTTTGAATTTTTTGGTAACTCATATATCTCCATTTCTTTATGGTCAATTCCTAGAGATTTAATTGTTCCTTCTAATTTAAGGCTATATTTTCCTGTTTCTTTGTATAGCTTGTCATTTTCTGTTGGGACCTTGACATTCGAAAGCTCAGCTATCTCTCCAGTCTTTGCGGTCTGGTTTTATAGTGGGAGGAGTTTCTTCATCCACTTAATCTAGCTAGAGAATCTAGACACCTTGCAAATCATTTCTGGCAATGTGTCCTCTCTAGCATTGTGTGTATAATCTCTTAATTGAAGAGGTTTGCCTGTGTTTACTTAGGAGATGTTCGCGGTGTCTGCCTGCTGCTATACTGTGACTTCTCACTTGTGCTGTAGTAAGCCATGGTACTGGAGCTCCACCTTGTGTCTATCTCTGATATTGCAGACTTTGCTTCTAGACCAAAGCAGGTTGATTGCCTTTGTTCTCAATGGTCCCCAACATGGTACCCTGTTCCTATCAGTACTTAGATTTAGACAAGACAGAAACCAGTTTCTAGGGTAGTACCTCCCACCCCATTGGAATATATTCAACTTCTTTCCCTCCCCAGGGAGAAATTGGAAATTGGGGGTTTCCTCCCAATCTTCCCTTGCTGGCACAAGTGTGTATGTGTGTGTGAGATTGTGGGCTTTGATTGTGGTTTTGTGCTCACCTGGGATACAGGAACCTCTTAATTGTATTCCATATTTCTCACAAAGGCAATTGGATTGTATGTTGTTAAATACATATCTTCATGGAGAAAGGAGGGTCTGAGGTTTCCTATTTTGCCTTGCTGACCTTACTCACATGTTTTCTGATGTTTGAGACATTATCTTAGGAAGAATGACAACTTTTTGAACTTGATAGGGCTCTGGTGGGTCCAAGCCAAACATTCCTTTTTCTCAAATACCCATTTGGGAAAAGATGTAGGAAGGAAAAGGTGGCAATTGTTAGTAAGGAAGTAAGGTAAAAGTTGTAAATTCTTAGAAAAGGAGTGAGGTAGGGCTTTACTCCTGTTTTTCATCCCCGTGTGCTACTTTAGTTCAGTGTAACTCATCAGGACCAATGCACAAGTCCAAATTAGGTAGGCATGAACCCCTGGTTGAGTCTAATCTTGAAAATATTTTCTTCATGATGGGGTTTGCTTTGGAGGAGTAGTCAGGGGTAGGAAAGCCTTTACTTCTATGATTATTATATGTCCCTAACCTTTATGCCAATAATTGCAAACTTGAAATTGCAGTACTAAGTTAATGGTAAAAAGTTACTCACTTTTGATTTCCATAGCATCTGTCATCCTTGAGCACTTTCTTAAAGAATGGATCTTAGTCATTATGATCTTTCTTCTAACTATTTTGAGGATCCATTTTTAAAATCAATTAGTTTTTATTGTTAGATTTGTTTCTATAAATTAATCAACTGTCACTTCATAAAAAGCAAGGAACATCTGGTATTTTTAAAATATAGTGTATATTTCTGGGAGCTAGTTCATCATCTAACTTTTGGCAGAAGAAGAATATGAAAACCTTATGAAACAGAATTATTTTCCTTTGTCCACTGTTTTCAATTGACCCTTGAGCGGTGTTAATGAGTAAACTTATATAAATGAAGGCATGTATAAGAATATAGTGTAGAGTCTAGTAGAATAAGTTATTTTTAGGACTCTTATTTTAAAGCCTTATTAAGTCTCTAATTTTATATAAAATTTATAGCATTAGGAAATTATAATTAATGTTTGAATTTCTTTAGGGTATGTATGTTCCAATTCTTATTTATTTATTTATTTAGTTTTACATCATGGGCTCTCATGCAGATATGTTTCAATTCTTGTCTCGGTTGAGACTACTCAGAGGTCATGCATTTTGATTTTTAAACATATGTGATGATGTATTTTTAAAAAATAATAACTTAAAAGATGGTATGTTTAGGACCTGAATTGCAGTTGTATACTGCTTGTTTAAATGCACGAAATTACCTGTCTTATTTTGTCTTCTGTTTCTTTCACTTCTAAATTTTTAAGGCCTATGAAGATAATCTCAATGTTCATTGTATATTTGAGTTATTTTTAACTCTGAAAAATAATAGGCCATTATAATACCCTTCTTTTATTGGATGTCATATTTGTTAGCATTAAGGAATTCTAGAGGAGAGAGGTATGTTTTCTCAGCTGGTATTAAGAAGACAGAAGAATCTCTAGACTTTGAGAATTTGATTTGGCATCCTTGTCTGCTGTGGGAATGGGTAGAGTGAGGATTACCAACTTCTGCCTCCTTGTAACTAGTAGAGAAACTGGAAGCATAGGGTACTGCAATACTGGGGCACCCAGAGCTGATACGTGAGGAATTATTGGCAGGACCTATAAATGTGTGAAGGATTTCATAAACCGTGCTATTCTCAATGATATCAATGTTTATTAACTACATAGGTTAATATTTTGTGGGGGCTGTTTTTGTCCATCTCTTACTATAGTCTTCCGTAGCTTAATGGCAGGGAATCTACATTTAGAAGCTTTTGGGATGTATGCAGCTAGTCAGGTTCAGTCCTTGTGATACTGTAACCTGGGTAGAATTTACATTCCTTGGGAAGTTTTGAGGACCACAAAACTTAACTTGATATCTTCCAGAATTGGCAAATATTTATAATTTTGGATTGAATAGGTGGAGGCTGTTCTAGTGATTCTGATTACTGTACCCATATATTGGGCTCAGGCAAAACTATAGCTTCATGCTGTATTATAAAGAAAACTAGACTGTCAGTAAATTGACCTGTGTTCCCTTTAGAATTTAAATATTGGGTGAGTCTGAAAAATAATTTTGATGTTAAAAAATAAAACCCATGTCATGTATCCATACACATTTTAGTTTACCCCTTGGTAGGTTATTTAAATTTGATTTTTTGGTTAATTTTAGACTCTTTTTGATCAGAACAATGCTGCAAAAAATGAAGAGTCGGAGACCGCAAACAAAAATGATTCTTCAAAGAAGTTGTCTGTTGAGAGAGTGTATCAGAAGAAGACACAACTTGAACACATTCTTCTTCGTCCCGATACATACATTGGGTCAGTGGAGCCATTGACCCAGGTAATTATTTGCTAAAACTTATTGAAATTAGATGTGTATCTATATCTACTTTTTAATATACTGATGAAATTATTGTGATTATGTGCTTTTACAAGTCTATACTTTCATGTGTCTGTGTTCAAGAGGAAAGTTGGGTGAGAGATCTAGAAGTAGAAATGTCTTCATTTCCTTCTGGAGATTAAAACTATCAGAAGAAAGAAGTGTAGTATAAAATGGTGCCCTGTGAACTTTTTAAAAGTCCTTAAGTGCATGCTATGGTTTATTTTAATGGTAGTACCTTCTAAGGTTTATATATATGCACTATTATTTAATGCTTCCTATGGACTTGGCTTGCATATATTATCTCATTTGATCCTAAAAATTTTTGGAAGTAGGTACTGTTATCTCCATTTTATAGATGAAGAAGGGAAACCTCAAATAAGTTTAAGTAACTTGCTGAGATTTCTCAACGTTTAAGAGCTGGGATTCAAAGCTAGGTCCAGTCCAAAATCACACTTTGTTCATATTATTTTGCTCTGTGCTGCCCACACTATAGGAAGATATAAAGTATGAAGTAGAAGTGTAAAGTAAATATGTTTTTGTATTTTTCTATTTTATTTAAATTCTATTTCTAACAATTGTTGGTGCTTTATATTAAAGCTGACTTTATGAATAAGAAAATAGACTTGATACAAAATGAATAATTTCTCAGTTTTGAGGTTATTTAAATATAATAGTAGTGAAGTTGACTATTACTGAAATTGCATATTTTTTTTTTTACTCTGAAGGACTAAATATTTACATGGAGTAAATGAACATAATGTAGATTTATACTATGAAAAATTGATGTGAAAGATTTATGGAGTAAAAAAGTGTTTTTGAATTTTTCTCTCCATGCAGGTAATGTGGGTGTATGATGAAGATGTAGGGATGAATTGCAGAGAGGTTACCTTTGTGCCAGGTTTATACAAGATCTTTGATGAAATTTTGGGTGAGTACTTGTTTAGGATTTAATGCATCTGTTTCTGTTAATATCTCTCTGTCTCTATAAAGCCAGACTTACTAGTATAAATTCTGAAGGTATATCTCTGGCTTTTATCCTGAATATAAATGTTATTCAGAAAATTTATACTACTAGCTGTAATATTTTCATATGTCTGTGTTTCATATCTTTGCGTTTCATTTTGTTCATCTATAAAATGAATGTGTTTTATTTGTAATCCCATAGTTGATCTGTACTCCTGTATGTGTAGTCATCTGGGATTTGCTGGCAAACAGTTACCTTGGGGGCATGTTAAATATGGAGATGTAAGGGACTGATAGTGCAGGTTCAGTGAGTTGGAGGTGGGACATGTAAATTTGTGTTTTTCCATCAACAAATCAGCTATTTCTGTTGGGCACCCAAGTTTAGTACTATTCTAAGTGATCTCTGTCCCCTGCAAATCACATGATTAATTAAATTATAATGAAGTGTGAATGTCTAATTGATTTCTAAAGAATGCTTGTACTTTGGAAATGTTTTTAACCAAGGGCTTTCTAGAGATTCTTTGCTCTGCTACCTCATTAGTGCAACTTGAAGTTTCTTAAACCAGAGGAGTTGTATGGGTCTCTCTGAGCTGCTGCTTCTTGGCCTTTAGGAAAAGGATAGGAAAGTAAAACTGGTTACATGTAATATCTTTGTTCTTGCCTCCCAGCTATCCACCTATTTTCCTATTTATTTTAGGTTGATCAAACAGTGTTTGTCAAGAACATATTTCTTTTATGTTTCTGTTCAAATTTTCTTGAAGCAGTGGTTAATGAATATGAAAATATTTTTACTGTCAGCTATAGTGCATAAGGTTTAGAATTTTGATTTCTAAGAGTGTTTAGGACCTTTCTTTGTAATTCAAAAATAATTGGTTTGAGTTCAATCTGCCTATAAAATCACTAGTTTATTGGAGGAGATCAATAGAAAGTAATTATTAGTTACCAAGATAAAATATAATTAAAATTTTTATTTTTAGACCTGGATGGGGGTGGGGGTGGTATAAAACACAGGTGTTTGCTCTTAATTTGTTTTTATATATCATTAAAATACTTTTTCCTTTTTTAGTGGTGGAAAATATAACAGTAATTTGGTATGACATAAAATTTAGGAATATTATTTGGGAAATAAGATTTTGTAGTATTGTCATTAAATATTACCATATGTAAATGTTTATATTAAGTAAGCAGTGATGCACATACAGTTGTGACCATGTTTTGTTTATTGATGTAATTTTGTATATTACTCACCGAGATATTTAATTTTGTAGTTAATGCTGCAGACAATAAACAGAGGGATAAGAACATGACCTGTATTAAAGTTTCTATTGATCCGTAAGTATATTTTAAGTTTAATTTTTTATCTTAAGTTGTTTGATTCAGGTAATCCCCAATTTGTAAATACTCCTCAAATGAATAATGTCTATGGTAGTATTCCTTTGTTCCCCTGTTGCTTCACATTGTTATTTTTGCCTCTTTTTTTCCTGTGTCATTTATTACCTTTTTCCCCAGAGTACTTCCTGGGAGCACTTAGAGACCATTTTTCTTTGATGCTGTGGATGCTATTTCAGCTGTTAGAGTAATCACTCTATCTTTCCTTCTTACCTTTACTTTGGGCCTCAAGTTAAGAGCTATTGTTAGTGTTTTTCTAGTTATATTATGGGTTAAATTTGCCTTTCATGACTGGTATTTGGATTTTCCTTATTTATGACATCATTTAATAAATTAGGTACTGCTGGTTTTACAGAATATATATCAGATGTTTAGCTAATTAAGTATCAGTATGGTGATTGATTTTTGGGATGGTAAGGGGGTATAAAAATAGTTTTAAATTCAAAACATAGTTGTTACATTTGTCATGTTTTGTTTTACATTGAAATAAAAGAATTTTTTTAGCAGAGGCAGTTAAAATGAGGTGGGAGATAAATAAGAAAAAAGAAGTTAATATCTGGTTGCCATTAAGAACTAAATAAATTTAGTTATACCTCTAGCTCACTGTTATGCCCACAGAAAAAACCAAAAATTCTTAGCTGTTCCAAGGAAGAAAGGGTGAAGGTAGTATATATTTCACCTTTCCTTTTTCTTTTATTTCTTTTGTTGTTCACTAATCATTGATGAGAGATTATTCAGTCTTTCCCCTGCCTTTAATTGAATTTTATGTATATCTAAAATTGGCAATAGGCAAGCATTTAGTGAGAAGTGTTGCTTCTTGTATTTTATTTCTGAATTTTAGCCAAAACATTTTGTTCTTGTGAATTTCTTCCCATAAAGTCGTTGCTTATTTTTCTTTACTACATAAACTACAGAATTAGTGTTACTTTTATTAAAATGAATTTTATCTCAGAGACATAATTTTTTGCTTAAGTTAGATTTTTAATTTTAGAAGTCATTTTAAAGCAGAATTCAAATGGGAAAAGCATTGTTATGCTGTTTATCCAGTTGACCCAGTTTTCTCTGCTGTCCATTCTGGTATCCTTTGAGTTTCATTCTTCTAACTTTTTTATATAGCAGATTTTTATTTTTATTTGTGCATGTGTGCGCTAGAACTTCTTGTGTGAAGGAGAGGTTAACTTTTAATAGCTAATGGGCTAAGTTTATATGATATATAGCACAGCTTAGCTTTTATTCTTTTTTCCCCCCCATAGTACTCTATTATGTAGGGATAAAATTTAAATAAAAAGTCATGGTTATAAAAGGCATAAGAATACATTAGCAAGGCATACCATATAGAATTTGGACAGCTTTTCAAGAAATTAGAGAACTTGGAGCAGGTGTTAGTATATTTTGCGTTGCTATAAAGGAATACCTGAGACTGGGTAATTTTTAAAGAAAGAGATTTATTTGGCTCACGTTTCTGCAGTCTGTAGAAGCAGCATTGTGTCAGCATTTGCTTCTGGTGAGGGTTTCTGGGAGCTTCCAATCAAGGCGGAAGGCAAAGGGGAAGCAGGTGTGTCACATGGTGAGCGAGGGAGCAAGAGTGTAAGAGGTGGTGGTGCCAGGATGTTTTGAACAGCCAGCTCTTGGGTGAACTTATAAAGTGAGAACTCACTCATTAACTCATTATTGTGGGGAGGACACTGAGCCATTTATGAGGGATCTGCCCCCATGACCTAAACACCTCCCACTTGGCCCCACCTTCAACACTGGGGATCAAATTTCAACATGAGATTTGGAGGACAAAAATATCCAAACTATATCAGAGCAGCTTCTTATAGGGGGGCTTAAAGCTTGTTAAATAACATTACAGTTGGTATTGAAACAGTTTATCTGCCCGGATCTATCTGATTAAAAAACAAACAGTTGAAAAGCACATTAACCAGAGTTCAAAATACTCCTCTAGCTTAAGTATTCTTCTTTATTTAGGGTTGAAACCTTAAAACTACAGCTTTCAAAAAATATCACACACTCATGCTAAAATATATATACATATACATTTCTTTTTTTAAACAAATAGGATCATAGCATGTGTACTATTTTGTATCTTTCTATTTTATTCAACATTATGGACAGCCTTTCTTATTAATTTACATAGATCTGCTTAATTCTTTTAAACTACTCCCCATTATTATGTTGTTGTATCATAATTTATTTAACCTCTTTCTAGTTTGTAAATAATGGATATTTAGATTGTTTTCAATGTTTCTTTTTAGCCTTAATTTGTTTTTGAAACTTTATTTGTAGCCTATTCAAACACAGTATTCTAATTTCTAATATTTCTGTGAAGATTATCGATGGAGCATTTAAGATTGTTAAAGACTTACTGGAGAACTGATGTCATAAACTGACCCTAAAGGTTTGTGTAAAATTTGGCTAGACAAAGGAGAGAGGAAAAAGACATTATAAGTAAGGAAAAGACCCATAAACAGTGAAATGGAAGAGCTGAGAGTGAACATGGACAAATAATAAAACTGACCTGTAGGAAAAATAGGATGCATGTTTCAGAATAGTGGTAATTATATTTGCCTACCAGCAGGGATATGGATAACAGGCCTTGAACATGTAGTAGAGGATTCTTAAGCTTGATTTTGTTGAAGCTGTGGACCTACTGCTGTGTTCTAGAGCAAAATATAGTGTTATGAAAGCTGGATTAAGTCCATCAAAGTTATGTAAAATATATTTAAGTGGAGTGGCTATAAAGGAGACTTGCAATAATCAACATTTGAGGTGATATTAGTCTATCTAGACTACTGACATTTGGAATGAAGAAAAGATTGATACTGATATAAAATGAATCTAATAGGACAAGCTAATAAGATTTGATGACTTATGATTCTTGAGAATGATATCAAAATTTGAGCCTAGCAGACTAGGAGAAATGAAGCTCTGTTGCAGAGTGAGAGAAAGAAAAATTGATTGCCTATTTGGGGAGGGAGGATGATATATTAAGTTTCATTTTAGTTTTTTTTTTTTTCCTGCTTTTGATTTAATTACCCCATGGATCTTTGATTTTCATTTTGGTTTTTATAACTTAATTTTTTAGTGTAATAACTACTTCTAATAATTCTTGAGAGATTAAGGTATGTGTAAGTGAAACGGTGTGTTTGGGAATCAGACTGGTAAATGGTAGCTTTTTAAGCTACTTCTCAGTATTGGTTATGAAGCTGTGCTTCTTTTCAAATTTGTCTCTTAAATGGATAAAAAGGTATCATACTACTCAAAACAATGGAGTATGTAAAATTTTTCATCTGAACTACTGTCTATGTCAAGTTCCTGTTACTCGTAGGAGCCTCTACTCTACACCATTCAGGGCTAAAGTTGATGGTTTTGTGATAGAAAGGCTGAAAAGACTCAGAATAGATAATATATACACATTTTAAAACCATTAAAAGTAATTTTTGACAATGATTGACACAATACAAACAGCCCTCTGACATTTAGGCTGGGAATGGGATACATTTCCGGCTGTTGGTACCTTTTCCAGTTGTACTGCTGTAGCAGTTAGGTAGGAAATGAAAATAGTAATGCCCACTGGCTCTGTAGAGCTGTGGTTCCCAGGTGTTATGCTGGTAGAATCAAGCAGGAAGATCACGGGTTATGTATATGAAAAGAAAACTGAATCTATAGCTGAGTTCTTGTAAAAGCTCACTTCTTTTACTATTTTCTGAGAGGCTGAGAAGAGTTTTTTCTCCTGAGAAATACTGCATTATTACCTTGCAGACCTTATTGATCCTAATTTGAGTTATGGCTCAGGGATAGAAATGTGTGTCCTCAGCAAGTATTTTCTTGAAAGATGAGTCAGTGTCTTTTAATTGATGATGCTAGCATCTTGCTTATGATCGTTCAGGTTTAATCTAGATTACTTTACTTTTTAATTAATTAACGTATCTTTAAACTATCTTAAGCTCTAAACTCTGCTTGTTTATTTACAGTGAATCTAACATTATAAGCATTTGGAATAATGGGAAAGGCATTCCAGTAGTAGAACACAAAGTAGAGAAAGTTTATGTTCCTGCTTTAATTTTTGGACAGCTTTTAACATCTAGTAACTATGATGATGATGAGAAAAAAGTTACAGGTAAAGTCTGAATAGAATTTTGATTGAAAAATATTGTTTTCTTAACAAAAATCTCTAACGTACTATTTTTATATAAAATATTACAGGAAAGGAAACTTGTGCAGTTTTTTTGTGAGAAAATCCTTTTCAGAATTAGTATCTATCTGTCACGTATAAGTATTGTCTTGATAATAGTCTAACAGTGACAAAATATTTTAAAGTCTGGTAGTACATTGAATTTTATCTTAGGACTGCTGGAACTTTAATCTAGCTGACAGTTTGAGTTTTAATTTAAATAAGACTGGTGTGATGCCTAATATATGAATTTCTTATTACATAAGCACTATGTCTTTAGATATTAAATCACTATTAAACTATTTTCCTTAAGAAGATCAGGGTCAAAAATCTAGATTCTCTTTGAAAGTGCTTTGACCAAAACCAGATGTTTTCATACTTACTTATGTTGCCCAAGTAGATTGATAGTTTCTTTTTTAAAAAACCAAGGTTCTGGGAAGTGATGTAGATTAAAATTTTATAATAGAGAAGCAACTCTGATAGAAAGTTCAGATTTCATATTCACATAGACTTACTGAGTAATGAAAGATACCAAGCTTAATTCTTTTGAAATTGTGATTAAAGATAATGAATCTACAAAATACCTATTTTAATTATATTACTATATACTAAATCTTAATTATATCTTCCTTTAAATGAAAAAAAAAATCTAAAAATATTCTAGAATATTCAATCGATGATTGATAAGATAATGCAATAAGTGGAACTGTTTTGCAACAGACTTGCCCTATGGTAGGTAAGTTAAGAAAGTTCCTTTAAAATAATTTTCACTAAACCTTTTACATGTAATTTTTCTTATAGGTGGTCGCAATGGTTATGGTGCAAAACTTTGTAATATTTTCAGTACAAAGTTTACAGTAGAAACAGCTTGCAAAGAGTACAAACACAGTTTTAAGCAGGTATGAGAGAAACATCTATTTCTTTTTTTAAAATAACATTGTTTTGCTGAGCTCAGAATTTTAAGTAAATTGCAGTGATACATACAGAACTTTTTTTTTTAAAGCATTAACCAAGTCATAAGAGCAAAGAGATGTCAGAATGCTTGGGAGATTTCATATAAGCCTATCTTTACCATTCCTTTAAAACAAAATGCTTTGACAGACTTTCTTCACTTAAGTATTAGTGAAAATGTCTTGAACCTCACAGACTCATTTCAATGCAACCCCTTTGTATATTTGAAAGATTCCTCACTGAATCATCAAATTCATATTTCAGAATTTTATTTTATTCTTGTAGGTCTTTAAAATAGTTTGACATTTTATGTAAACTAAAACAATTTTGTCTGGAAAAGCATCATGCCTGTTTATTTTTTGTGAAAGTCTGTGCAGTCGTGTTGAAGAATTTGAAAGATATTTTGCCAATAGTATATAAAGTTGTGCAGTTTATTTTTGACATGAGGTTGTTATAATAGTAGTGTAGTTGTTCTTTAGGGGGGTTAGTTCCAGGATCACCCTTCCCATACCCAAAGCAGAGGGTGCTCAACTCCCTCGTAAAAAAAAAATGGTGTAGTATTTCGTATAACCTACGCACATCCTCCCATATATTTTAAATCACCTTTAGATTATTTCTAATACCTAATGCAGTATAAATACTATGTAAATAGTTTTCATGCTACATTTTTTAATTTGTATTATTTTTTATTGTTACATTGTTCTTTTTTATTTTATTTTTCCCAAATACTTTCAAGCTTCAGCTGGTTGAATCCACAGATGCAGAAGCCATGGTTATTTCAGTTTCAAGGATTTGTTTGGTTTGTTGTGAGGCTGGAAAATGGATATAGTTGTGGTAAATGAATGTATTTCATGAACTGAGTCTTTATGTATTATGAAATGTAGAAGCATTATAGAAATATTTGATTATTTTTCTTTTGAAGACATGGATGAATAATATGATGAAGACTTCTGAAGCCAAAATTAAACATTTTGATGGTGAAGATTACACATGCATAACATTCCAACCAGATCTTCCCAAATTTAAGATGGAAAAACTTGACAAGGACATTGTGGCCCTCATGACCAAAAGAGCATATGATTTGGCTGGTTCATGTAAAGGGGTCAAGGTCATGTTTAATGGAAAGAAATTGCCTGTAAGTACCCTCTAAAATAGTTTAATACTTTGTTATTTTGTACACAGGATATTGTTGGATGTTGCTTTTTCAATCTGATAATCTCTTTTACTGGTTTGTATCATTCACATTTAAAGTGATTATTGATATATTTGAATTAAATTCTACCATTTTTCTAGCTGATTTCTATGTGTTGTATTCTTTGTTTCTTGTTTCCTCTTAGTCTGCTTTCTCTGGTTTTAATTGAGCGTTTTTTAATGATTTTATTTAATCTTCTGTGCACTTATTATTTATACTTCTTTAAAAAATTTTTTTAGTGGTTGCCCTAAGATTTACAATAAATATATTTTGTAAATGGTTTGAGCCCACCTTCAAATTACATGTAGTAAAAGGACTTTATGACAGTATAACCCCAGGTCCTCCCTCCCATTCCTTGTGTCACTGTCCTCATACATTTCACTTTTACATATGTTCTAAACAGCAGAAGGAGAAGACAGAATGAGGCAGAAGAAATATTTGAAAAAATAATGGCAGAAAAAAATGTCAAAATTAGTGACATTGTTACTGCTTTAAGCAGTTATTTTTTTAGAGCAATTAAAAATGCAGTGAAAGATTATGTTTTATATATTTTTATTCCATTTCCAGTGCTCTTCATTTTTTGGACTAGATCTAAGTTTCTAATTTTAATCATTTTCTTTCTGCTTACAGGGCTTCCTTTAGCATTTCTTATAGAGCATTGCTAGTAATGAAATCCCTGTTTTTGTCTGAAAAAGTCTTTATTTTTCCTTCATTTTCAAAGGATATTTTCACTAGAATTAGAATTTTGGGTTGACAGTGTTTTTCTTTCAACACTTTAAAAGTGTCACTTCATTGTCTTCTTGCTTACATGGTTTATGAGAAGTCTGCTTTGTTCTTATCCTTGTTCCCCTGTTGATAAGGTGTTTCTTTTTCCTCTGGCTGCCTTGAAGATTTTCTCTCGGTCTTTGGTTTTTTGAATATGATATGCTTATGTGTGTGGTGTTTTTTTTTTTTTTTAGTTTGCTTGGTGTTCTTTGAGCTTCTTGGATTGATTGTTCAGGTCTGTCACTAATTTTGAAAATTTTTGGCCATTATTTCTTCAAATATTTCTTCTGCTTTGTTCTTTTAAGTGGTATTACCATTATGTATGTGTTATATTGTTTGGTGTTGTCTCAAGCTCTTGAATGCTTTGTCTATTTTATTCACTCTGTTTTCTCTTTTTGTTTCAGTTGGTTTACTTTCTAATGCCCTATCTTCAAGTTCACTGATTTTTTTTTTTTCCTCTACTGTGTCAAGTCTACTCATGAGCTGTCAAAGGCATTCTTCATGTCTTCTGTGTTTTTGAAGGGAGATGGGTCTAGGTAGATTTCCCAGTGGCTGCTTGTTTCCCTCTCCAGGCTAGCAGCATGGGGGGACTTTTTTCTAGATTCTCTCTGATCTTTCCTGTGAGAATCTGGTAGGGTTTTTGGAGGAAAAACCTTGCAAAAGAATATGAGCCCCTTATAACTATGACCCCTATATACATTCATACTAGTCTACATTGTTCCTGTGTGATTAGTCAACATTTTAGTTTAATGTTCCTACTAGCTTATTAAACTTCTCCAGGTAAGCAAAAGTTTATGTTCTGTGGTTTCCTACACGTACTTGCCTCTCCAGGCTTCAGGACGGCCAGCTAGCCTGTAATCTCTATTCTTTGATGGATTTATGAAAAGTCATTAATTTATTATCTGACCAACTGATTTCTTTTAAGGATAGAAGCTTTTTTTCCCCACCTCACTACATTTCTGAACTCAAACTGGAAGTTTACTTTGTCATTTTAAAAACTTAAAATTTTGAAAGATTTTATAACAATTTACCTGTCCCTTCATATCTTCTCTTTATCAAGTATGCATAGAAATGAATTCCTTTTTAAAGGGCACGGGTTAAGGAGTAGATTAGGTAAGTGCTTTGGATCTATGTATTAAGAGCTATTACAAATGAAAGCAAATGAAAGTATAAGAAATACTTAATGTCATTCACCTATTTGAACTATCACTATAAGAGTAATTGTTTATTATTTTTGTATTTTAATAGGTAAATGGATTTCGAAGTTATGTAGATCTTTATGTGAAAGACAAATTGGATGAAACTGGGGTGGCACTGAAAGTTATTCATGAACTTGCAAATGAAAGATGGGATGTTTGTCTCACATTGAGTGAAAAAGGATTCCAGCAAATCAGCTTTGTAAATAGTATTGCAACTACAAAAGTAAGTATGCAAATTCTTTGTTTCCAAGTCATTGGTAGAACAGCGCTTCATTAAAAACTATAAAATTAACAACAAAAACACCAACCAAAAACCCCCCAAATCTGTTTTTGTTAAGTCAAAATTAACTTATGAAAATGAAACCTTATTGTCTGTGAAATAGCTCTATTAACAATTTATTTAAGTATCCATTGAGAAATAAGTTTATATTATTAGTGTTTATAGTTGAATATACTTATATTTTACAGAATTTAGAATAACAAATTCCTTATTCTGTGTCTTGATTTTGGATGTAGAAGATAATAATAGGAGATGAATTAGTTTTGGGGTCAGATTGTGGAACATATTATCTGCCATTCTAAGGAGTTTGAACTTTCTGTAGGCTTTTGGATTTCAAAATCAAACAAAATTCTTATTTAAAAGGATTTATTTATTGATTATAATAAAGTGTTGGACAATACAAGCATGCAATATCCTGGAGTAAATTAAAGCAGTGATTCGTCACTCTTGTTCAAGTTTTACCTTCTTTTGATGTTTAATGTTCAGTATTTTTAATAATCTACCATCACTCTCTCTAGTCAACAAAAGTTCTGAGCCAGTTTGATTACATTTTGTTGTGTAATTGAAGCCTAATATACAGTGGCTTAAACATGTAAAGGTTTTTTTTTTTTCCTCTTTCAACTAGGGACTGAGGGCATGTAGTCTTAGTCTGGTACCTTAGGCTCCACAATGCCATCAGGAACCTCTGCTCTTCCTGGCTTTCTTTTCTGCCACTCTTAGCATGTGGCTTTCATGAAGATGCTTACTACACCCCATGCTTCATTTCCAAGTTTTAGAGAGACAGAATGGGTCTGGCAGGTGCATATGCCAGCTAAATCTTTTTGTCAGGAATACAGTAGTTTCCTAGAAACCCCACCTGGTAGATCTCTGCTAACATTTCATCAGCTAGAACTGGGTCAAATGGCTATCCCTAACTACAAGGGAGTCTAGGTTAGCAAATCCTTTTAACAGGGCATGTTCCCAGTTAAAAATAATTTGTGTTTGTTAATGAAGTAACGGGAGAGTGCATATTGGATGAGCAACTGGCAGTGATTGCTGCAATCTCTAGGCTCAAATCATGTGACTCTATTGTTTTTCCTTTATATAAATAATTGAGTTGGCTGTATGGAATTAATATGGAGGTGTGTGACATAATAAGAAATATGTATTTGGTCTTTGTGCCCTGTTCCTGAAACACCTGTAATTTCCTGACAGGAGTGTTTTTTATTCTAATATTTGATCTTTGTCCTTGGTTTCTGACACAAAGCTCCTAAATCCCTTGGAGTTTCCTGGTCAATAGGAGCATCTTTTGTTCTAATATGACAATTCTTGGCGGTCCCTTAGATGGCTTCACGATGGGGGAGCTGGTTGCCAGAAAGCCCAAGCCTTGATTAGAAGCCTGGAACTTTTGGCTCTACCTCCCCTCCCCCTAATCTCTGGGTAGGGGTGAGGGGCTGGAAATTGAGTTAAAAATCAATCATGACTATGTGATGAAAGCTCCATAAAAAAAACCCCTAAACAGTGGAGCTCAGAGAACTCCCACGTTGGTGAATACATTGAAGTGCGGAGAGTGTGGCCTGTCTGGAAAGGGCATGGAAGCTCTGTGCTTGTACCTTACCCTATGCGTACTGACTTGTATGCTTTATAATAAACTGGTAAATGAAAGTAAAGGGTATACCTGAGTTCTGTGATCCATTTTAGCAAATTATCAAACCTGAGAAGTTGATCATGAAAACCCTTAATTTAGAGCTGGTTGGTCAAAAGTACAGGAGGCCTAGGACTTGTGACTGGCATGTAAAGTGGGGGGCAGTCTTGTGGACTGAGCCGTTAACCTGTGGAGTCTATGCTGACTCCAAGTAGTTAGTATCAAAATGGAATTACATTGTTGAATGTCCAGTTGGTGTCTGGTGAATCAGAGACTTGGTTGTTGATATGGAAAACATCCGGGAATAAGTGTCAGAGTGTGGTGAGAAAAAAACCACAGAAGCTTATTTAATGGCCCTGTGGCCAAACGGTTATTATTTTTAAAATCCTGACTCTCAGTCTGAGACTCACATTACTTCTTTAGAAAATAGGATTTATAAGACTGATGTCAAAGTATTTTGCTACCCTAACTATAGAAGATTTTGGATTCTATACCTTTTTTTCCCTCTTTAGGGTGGACGGCATGTGGATTATGTAGTCGATCAGGTTGTCGGTAAATTGATTGAAGTAGTTAAGAAAAAGAACAAAGCTGGTGTATCGGTGAAACCATTTCAAGTAAGTGATGTTTTATATATTATGGTGAATTGCTAAATAATAGCATTTCTGATGTTGACTTTTTTCTGATATGTTTTCAACAGGTAAAAAACCACATATGGGTTTTTATTAATTGCCTTATTGAAAATCCAACATTTGATTCTCAGACCAAGGAAAACATGACTCTGCAGCCCAAAAGTTTTGGGTCCAAATGTCAACTGTCAGAAAAATTTTTTAAAGCAGTGAGTAAAGCTTGTATTATTTTTCGGTGTTATTAAGAGTTGATTAAGTAGTTTTCTTGATATATTTATTATATTTGTGATTATTTCCTCTCATCATATTAACTGTGGGTATAGGCATGCTTACACTATAAACTAATAGTGATAATTCTGATTATAAGAATTAGCTTAATTCTGATAACTTCAAAGGATAGTCTTTATTGTTTCATAGAACAATTGATTGTTTTTGCCCAGCATTTAAATAGGGAATTATGTAACTAATTGTATTGTTAGCTTTGCATTTACTGTTGTAAAGCTCAGATTTCTCTTCTAACAAATGTACAAGTCCTTACAAGACTTTCATCTTTTCCACTCTTATTTCAACATCATCTACTGATTTTTCCTTTACATATTTTTTTATTGCAGCAGTATATACCTAAGCTAAATATTTTCTACATATTTTAAAATTTTACTTTGCACACAATTTTTTAGGCTACATTAACTTTTCTAAAATAAGGTGAGAATAAAAATAAATAATAAATCTTAGATTTGTAACAGAACCTTGTGGCTGGTAGTAGCTTCTTGTAATCTATACAGTAGTCAAGATTTGCTTCAGTTCCTTTGTTCAGCAGTACCATCAGTAAATATTTATGAAGTAATGTGCCTTTAAACACATTTGGCAGTGAGAATGTAAAAATGAATCATCACAGCCCCTCCTCTTTGGAAGTTTAGTTTGGTGGGAGAATAATGTGTAATTGCCATAGAGATAACATATTTGTCAAATTCCAATATTGGAGTTTCAAAGGTAGGTTATCAAAAACAAAAACAAAAGTTGATTTTTAGGTTATAGTCTAAGGCCTATAGAAATAGTATTTTCGGATTTAATTATAATGAATTCTGAATACAAATTACCCTATACTAATGCTTTCCCAAATTTCTGTCCTTGTAACAGTTCTCATGGTTAAGTGATTTGATTTTAGACTTTATACTTTTTCATTTAGACGGAGTAAATTTATATTTGGCAATACAACCCACCTCTTTTCTTTATATGTCTTAAACATTCCAGAAAACTGTTGCATACACCTAAGATCAAATCACCCAGAATGATAAAAAATAACTTTTAGGACTTGTAATTGAATATGCTTAACTTCTTTTTCTTTTTCTCTTTGGGTTAACACTTGTCACATGTTCATTCACTGCAGGGTACAAACAATATGTAATATATGTAATGGTGAAATCGTCATTACCAAGCTATTTAAAGAATAAGGCATATTCATAAGTTACCAAGTTTATCCTAATGTTCCCTTCATGTTGTTATTTTTTATTTGTCATAGTGAATTTAAGACTCATATCTTGTATTGAAGGATATCAGAAATGTCTTTGTCTAGAATTTGCCAACTAGTAAATTCATAGATCAGGTTTTACTATGTTAGTTTTAACAAAATTAATGTATAACAAGAACAGTATATATTTCTCATGGAGTTTATATGATAGAATTTTTCTCATATTTGATAAAATCATCCTTTTTTATGTGTTTATATATTTAATACAAATTTAATACAATAGTTCGTTGTATATAGCTGCCTTAGTTTCACTGTTGAGTAAAATTTACTAGCATGTATCATCATTATGACCATTATTATTTTGTCCTAAAATACCTTAAGACTGCAGATTCCAGGTATTGCATTAAGCCCTATAAATTTTAACTAAACGTATGAACTTCTGCCTTGTTTGTGTACCATTCTGCTTTGGTTTTTAGGCCTCTAATTGTGGCATTGTAGAAAGTATCCTGAACTGGGTGAAATTTAAGGCTCAGACTCAGCTGAACAAGAAGTGTTCCTCAGTAAAATACAGTAAAATCAAAGGTATTCCCAAATTGGATGATGCTAATGATGCTGGTAAGATTCAGATATTTTTGAAAAAGATTTTGATTTAAGTTTGTCTTTTAATTTATCCAATTTTAGAAACTTTTATTTTCCACGTATAGTTAAAATATAATTTTCTGTGCGGAGTACAATTTTATTTCATTGAAATCATTGCATGTGCTACATATTACTAATTTTGGGGGGGCTAGGAATTCAACAAAATATACTTAATGTTTAAATTATATTGAGTGTAAGATGACTCTTATAGTCTTTCACTGTCAGCATCGTGATCGTTAATTTTCTAACTTTCTCATTGGTAAAATTATGAGGAATTTTGAGTATATGTCATTTTTAATTTCTCTCAGGTGGCAAACATTCCCTGGAGTGTACACTGATATTAACAGAGGGAGACTCTGCCAAATCACTGGCTGTGTCTGGATTAGGTGTGATTGGGCGGGACAGATACGGAGTTTTCCCACTCAGGGGTAAAATTCTTAATGTACGGGAAGCTTCTCATAAACAGGTATATGTATATAAATATATCTCCATACATGTATCTGACATTTCTAATATTTTACTAATAAAATTTTAAAAATGTAATTTCCAACTCCCTTTTTGTGTATTTCAACACCTTAAATTACTTTCATTGCTTTTCATTTTTGCATAGATCATGGAAAATGCAGAAATAAACAATATTATTAAAATAGTTGGTCTACAATATAAGAAGAGTTATGATGATGCAGAATCTTTGAAAACCTTACGTTATGGAAAGATTATGATTATGACTGATCAGGTTGGTTTGAAAATTACCATATTTAAAATTTACATCTTTAGATTATCCTTTTAATATTTGTTTTATTAGACTTTTTCCAAGACATTATATGTGAAAGTGACTACATCGAGGGGGAAAACACATTGTTCAATGGAAATGCTTATATGAAGCACATTTTACATTGTCTAATTTTTGAGGTTATAATCTTTAGTTATTTAAAAGTATTTTAAAATGTAATAAATATGAGAAGAATAGAACGTACTGTAGTAGTATGGTGATGAAGCCTACGTACAAGTAGGAATGAAATGATGGAATTTAACAAGTAAGAAAGAGTAATTAATAGGACAATGGTTAATATTTGCATATAATGGCATGATTTGGGATACAAAAACTGGGAGGACTTGGATAGTAAAATCAAGTAATCAAGAAACAACTAGAAAATTGAAAAGGGAGAGTTTTATTTGCAGCCAACTGTTTATTTCATTTATGCTCTGAATAAAAGTATTTGTGGAGAAAATATTCAATTGAAGAAAAGCTGCTACAAAATTTTAAGCAGAAAATTTGCAATTTTTATGTTAAGAGACTTGTGAATACCCGTACTCTGGGTTTCCCTTTCCATTGCCCAGTGAGTGGCATTATAACCATATTTTATGTATTTTCCATCCTTAAATCATTCTTTTAGTGAAATCTAGGAAACTATAAAAGAGATGTAATATATTTTGTGATGACAGGAAGAGTCAGTCTATCAATAGTCATATTCTTTATTTGCACTTTAGGAAAAAAATACTATGCTCATCTAAGTTATACCTATTTTGTAAAATGCAATTCTAAAATTTGAATGAAATTTTGCCTGTACTGCATTCATATATTTTAAAATCTGTTTGTATAAGTAATTTTATTTTGTAAAATTATTATAGGATTTTTTACTTTATTAACATTTATTTAGGATCAAGATGGTTCTCACATAAAAGGCCTGCTTATTAATTTCATCCATCACAATTGGCCATCGCTTTTGAAGCATGGTTTTCTTGAAGAGTTCATTACTCCTATTGTAAAGGTACTATTTGCATTAATATGTCTTTATACTTCTGTCTTAAAGGATAGCAGAAAAACTAATTTTTTTTTTCAATTAATTTAAGGCAAGCAAAAATAAGCAGGAACTTTCCTTCTACAGTATTCCTGAATTTGATGAGTGGAAAAAACATATAGAAAACCAGAAAGCCTGGAAAATAAAATACTACAAAGGTTTGTATTTTAAAATAGTTAAATTTTGTGAAGTAACTGCTGATATAAGTTTATTTTTTGAGAGCAATCTAAAGAATATTTTGAAAGTTCATCTCTTTTAGACTTTGAAGACAGCTATTACTGATTTTTAAAAAGTTGTTACAGAAAATTTTATAAAAGTAAAGTATTATAATGGATTTCATTGACTGGAATCACCATTTCAATGGCCAGTCTTATTTCATTTAAACTTCTCTTATTGCCACCCCATTAAGTTAAAATATTAATGCTTCCAGACATTATAGTATTTCATCAATAACTACTTTAATATGTCTCTAAAAGAATTTTAAAAAATAGTCCATACAATTATCATACCATTTTTAATATCCTTAAATACCTAGCCAGTGTTAAAATTCCATTGATTATATTAAAAATGTTTATAGAGTTTTTTTGTTTTTGTTTTTTGGGTTTTTTTTTTTTTTTTAGTCAGGTACCAAACAAGGTCTATACATTGCATTTGGCTGATAAGGCTCTTAAATCTCTTAATGTATCATTTCTCTTTTCATAATTTTTCCTTACAATTTATTTGTTTAAAAAGTTGTGTTCTGTATAATTTTCCACATTCTGGATTTTGCTGATTGTATCTCTGTAGTTTCATTCAATATATAGCACTTTCCCCTTATTTTCTGTTAACTTGGAGGTGTGATCAGATTTGAGTTAGATTTGTTTGGCAAAATCATTTCATAGGTTGCGTTGTATACTTACGTGTCAGGAGGCGTATAATATCTGATTTGTCTCTTTTTGTCTATTAAGGTTGGTTAGTTAGTATAGATGTTACCAGCTTGATCCATCGTATTATTATAACTTCGCCACTAACTTTTCACTTGATAGTTTTAAACAGCCATTGAAATTCATGACTCACTTTTATTTTTAAAATTTTGCAGGTTTGGGTACCAGTACAGCTAAAGAAGCAAAGGAATATTTTGCTGATATGGAAAGGCATCGTATCTTGTTTAGATACGCTGGTCCTGAAGATGATGCTGCCATTACCTTGGTAATTAAGTTAATTTTTGAAAAGCTTTTGTTACTCATCTCCCTACCTGCCATACTTTTCCTCCCAGTCCTGATTTCCTATGATAAGACTCTTTTGAAGTTCTAATGCCCAAACCAGTTAATTTTTAATCCCCCCCCCAGATTATGCCATGCTCTCCTACTTCTTTAATTGAAAGACCTTAGTTCAAATGTATTTTTGATAAAAACCTTGGGTAAAAACATCTTAATTTCTCAGAAATCAATAATTAATTATTTGTCATTATACATTTTAATTTTCTAATGAAATTTTTTTAATGTGCGAAATCATTATCTGGAATCTTTCAGGCATTCAGTAAGAAGAAGATTGATGACAGAAAAGAATGGTTAACAAATTTCATGGAAGATCGGAGACAGCGTAGGTTACATGGCTTGCCAGAGGTTAGTCATAAATAAAGAGTGGTGATCTGGGGGGAGGAAGAGAGAGAGACTAAAATTCATGCAGTAATAATGACAATATTGCTATGTAAACTTCTCTCTTAGCAATTTTTATATGGTACAGCAACAAAGCATTTGACTTACAATGATTTCATCAACAAGGAATTGATTCTCTTCTCAAACTCAGACAATGAAAGATCTATACCATCTCTTGTTGATGGTAAGTAACAATTGTTTAAAAATCTTTCTCATTTTTGTATGTTGAGCATAGTTTAATTTCATGTACTTTAAGCCATCCTCATGATACATTTTTAAATTCTTGAAATCTTATAAAACATGAAGAACTGGTTCAGAGGAATTTAAAACCTTTTTGATGTTGCTTTTGAGATATATGTTTTGGTAGGGCTCAAATCTTTAATATTTCTTAGTTTGGAACTTTTAAACCCGTTTTGAGTTTTTCAGGAAAATTTGGAGTAATCTTTAAAGCTGTTACTACAGAATTTCTAAAATAAAAAGTAAAATGGGACTTGATAATTCTAAAATGTTTATCAGAGACTAAATTTAAAAAACACCTTTATACTCCATTACTCAAAACGTAATGCTTTAACTTACTTAACTTGACAAAAATAATTTAGAAACTGTTTCCCATTAGTTAAAGCAGATTTTGGTCTTCTGTCTAGAACCTTTTTTCCCCCTCATTTTATAACTTTTAGCAAGTTTGTTGGTCTTTGTGTTCCTCTATTTTTTAGCTAATAGCAGATAGTTCTGCCCATCCATCAAGTTCTAGCCTTAAGTTGCATCCCTTCTGTGAAGTCTTCTCTAATAGTTCCAAGTATGTTTGTCTCAGATGCCAAAACATCTGTGTCAATTATTGTGTGCCTCTTATGTTAGCTATGTTAATTTTGTTTCCTCAATTAGATTGTAAAATTCTCAAGGAAATGACCATATTTTGTCATCCTCTAGTTTCTACCATCTTTTGGGCCCATAATGATGAGAATGATAGTTAGTGTATACTATAAAAGGATTATTACTGTGCTCATTGGCCTAGAGTGAGAAGAATGAAAGGAAGAACAATTTGCTCACATTGTCTCATGTAATCCTTATGATAGCTGTATTAGGAAAGTAATTATTTCTATTATGCTGATGAGGATACAGACTTACTGTTTTAGTAATTTGCTCAGTCACATGGCAAATGGGCAACTTAAGAAGAGTATGCAGATTAGTGAGGATTCTAAAGCCTGTGTTCCTAAATACCACAATATACTTCTTCCTTGTAAGCATTTTCCTGTTTTGGGATACCTATAGTATTTTTTAGGCTCATTGATGGTTTGCTGGTACTCTAGTTACAAGCAGCAATTTGGTTGTACAAGTGTTTGGAAACTCCTATGAATGGAATTTGGTGCCACTGGGCAATTCTTTAAGACCAGAAGGTTATTTTTCAATTGGTAGTTCACTTTTGGAGTAGATTGAGATGGCATAAAAATGTGGTAGTAGTATGTACTTACTTTGTTACAGAATCTCAAGTGAAATTTTATCCAGCTATTCTTCAAAAGCAAATTATGTCTTTGCCTTTTTCTCCTAAGTATATAGAACATTATCACCACTAAAAGAATTGTTACAACTATATCTTGAGGTAATATTTGGTTGCTTTTCTTAATGATAGGCTTTAAACCTGGGCAACGAAAAGTTTTATTTACCTGTTTCAAGAGGAATGATAAACGTGAGGTAAAAGTTGCCCAGTTGGCTGGATCTGTTGCTGAAATGTCTGCTTATCATCATGGAGAAGTAAGCATTAAGATTGGAATCAATTGAGAACTGTAATTATTGACTTGAAGAATGATAATTATGGATAATAAAGTATTTTTCCTTTTATGATGTCTTTGGAAGTGTGAAAGAATTGAGAGTTTGGATTTTAATATAGATTGGGGGGAATAGTTATAGAAAATTTAGAATATTAATGTTCTGTCTTATCCTATTCTAGCAAGCATTGATGATGACTATTGTCAATTTGGCTCAGAACTTTGTGGGAAGTAACAACATTAACTTGCTTCAGCCTATTGGTCAGTTTGGAACTCGGCTTCATGGTGGCAAAGATGCTGCAAGCCCTCGTTATATTTTCACAATGTTAAGGTAAACATTTGCTGATATAACGGTATAAAGTTTGATTTGAAGTTTATTGAAACCAACTAAATGTTTAATAGAATTATAGCTGTGGAGAGAGATGATTGGTTATTCTGTTTAGAGGGTGAATGTATCAACTTTTTTGATCACAAATACAATGAAGTCTGTTGATCTTAATGAATTATTGATGAAATCAGTCCTAATGAATATATAGATTTTTTTTCTGACTCAGCTTTACTGTTTAGGTGGAAGAGGGGTTATATGCTCTATTCAGAGTAATAGGAAATTCTTAAAAATTTATTTATCAATATTAAAGAACTTAGGTAAGTAAATACATAAGTAAAATAGGGCTATTTTATTCTGGCCTTGTGCTTGAGAGAAATGTGCATTTGGTAATAAGGTTAGGTAAGTTTTATTGCTAAGCACATGGAGTTAAAATTATCAAAAATGCATTCTTTTTTAAACGATTTTTTTGAAATGTTAGGTCTTTAATTACATATAAAGTTTTATTTCCCAAAGTCATGCCATTTTTCCATTTTCTTTTCTTTCCCTTTCATTAGCTCTTTAGCAAGACTGCTTTTTCCTGCTGTGGATGATAACTTGCTTAAGTTCCTTTATGATGATAATCAGCGTGTAGAGCCTGAGTGGTATATTCCCATAATTCCCATGGTTTTAATAAATGGTGCTGAGGGCATTGGTACTGGATGGGCTTGTAAGCTACCTAACTATGATGCTAGGGAAATTGTGAACAATGTCAGACGAATGCTAGATGGCTTGGATCCTCATCCCATGGTAATTATTTAGAACCTATTGCTTATGTTGTTTATTTAACAAATGTACAAAGTCCAGTCATTTTAGAAGAGTAATGGAACATTTTTATTTTAGAACATATTGTAGACAATAAAGACAATTAGAGTATAACTTGATATGGGCTTATAGTAAAAGATATAAACTTTGCAATGAGTCTGGAGGTAAGTTTTATGGGGAGAAACTGTTTATTGAAATTTAAAAACACCTTATATTTCAGGCTGTCAGATCTCTAAATCATATAGAGTATAATGCTTCTATGATAAAATTATATATTTGGTTTTATTTTCAAACTACCAAGTCTTATTAGAGTTGTAAGGATGCTTAAAAACGCATTGTATTTGATAGTATGCTGATATAAAAACAAACACATTGCATTGTATATTTTAATGTATCCTCATATTTTTTATCTTGTCCTTTCTTACATTATTCACTGTGCTCATTTCTTCCCCTAAACCTCCTCTAAGAAAAATGTCTCAAGAAAATGATCCTCCCCTCCCCTTGCTTGAAAATTATCTGGAAATTTTCCTTGTCATGATATACTAAAACAAACGTATATTTTTATTTTAAAACTGGTAATGCTCATTATAGAAAATATAGATAAGCAAAGAGGAAAAAATTCTATAAACTCACCATATAGAACAGACTTAATATTTTGATGTACTTTTTTCAAAGTCTTATTCTATATTTATATTTTAAACTAAAAAGTACATTATTATGAACATGATTTATATTCACTTTTTCCCTTAAATACCTTAAAGTACTTTAAAATATTTCTAATGTGAACATCAAACTACTTTTTATGATTATGGTATTTTATTTAAACTGCTTTGTATATTTTTATTGGGATTTTTGGATATGTTTTAGAGTTTTAAGCTAGTGTATTTGATCAATACATGCTTTTTGTGTTTCTACTATATGTATGGCACTATGCTAAATGGCAAGATGAAGAGTTATGGTTTTTGTCTTCAAAAAGTTAATCTGTTGTCAAGACAAGACATCAGGACTTGAAATTTACAGTGATAAAAATGTAGTAGTTGCTCAGTATGCTCTGTGCCTAATTAGTGATAATAACAAATAAAATTTTGGAAGAAGGAGAGATCTTTTGTAGTTCAGTTGGGAAGGATGAGTAGGATTTATGTAGATAAAGTGGAATAGGGGTGGGGGGCTAATGTGTCAAGTCTGATGGATAGAGAGCATGAAAGTGAGAATATTCAAAATATTTAAACACAATGTGGGAGAATAGTGTTTCTGTAAGACAAGTCATTGGAGAAAAAGTAGAAAATTAGATTGGGTCCAGATTGTGGAAGGATTTCGACGTAAGGCCCAAGGAGTTTGAATTAAAAGGGCATATTAATCTAGGGAAGAAGAAGGTATGGAGGCAATAGACTGAAAAAAAGTACTATTTTAGCAAGACTAGGAAAGATGATGCTAAGATTTTGAGATTGGGTAATGTTCAGATAACTGAAGTTATGAATTCAAGATTGATCATTTAGAAAGGGACAATTGAGGATGAGGAATTCAGTTTGTCATGCTAATCTATCATTGTCAGTAGAAGTATAGACTAAAGGGCATTCAAATGTGGTACTGGCACTCAAGAGAGAAGTCAGGACTTTAAATAATTTCCATTTTTCTCTGCAGCTTCCAAACTACAAAAACTTTAAAGGCACGATCCAAGAACTTGGTCAAAACCAGTATGCAGTCAGTGGTGAAATATTTGTAGTGGATAGAAACACAGTAGAAATTACAGAGCTTCCAGTTAGAACTTGGACACAGGTTAGTATATATATATGAGCTGCCTGTGAGAAGGGCATTCCATTAAACAATTCTTTCTGGTAAGAATGATTCCATCGTTGTTTGTCCTAAGTTTGAATAGTGTTTAAAAATTCCCAGATACAGTTTTTACTCATTCATTTGAATTTTTGCTTTGAATATTCACATAGTAATTAAAAACTGTTCAAACTTCTCTAAATAATGTAGTATAACTTAGGTGAGTGATTTTTTAGAGACTATTGTCTTTGTATTTACCTTAAAATAAAAGGAGTAGAATAAGAAATAGTGTTTTGAATCCTTATAAATATGGTCAACAAATTCATGTCAGTATCAGTTGTTACAGATCTAAAAGCATGCATGTCATTTCTTGTCAGTTCTAGTTGATGTCATTTTCTTCATACTCTCAGCCTTTGTTTTGCCCTTTGGAGTATGAGCAGATCAGAACCATTACCTTGTATGTCTTTTCTCACTGCTGAGATCCCCATATATTGTCTTCTATAGTGATTGGCAGGAGACAACAGAGGTTGAGGTTTCCTTTTTTCTCCTGGTGGGAGTTGAGAAATTTTAAAGATTGTATGACTTTTGTAGTGTGAGAGTGTATCATGAAAAGAATTACTTATTTTAAAATCTTTTATAGGTATACAAAGAACAGGTTTTAGAACCTATGCTAAATGGAACAGACAAAACACCAGCATTAATTTCTGATTATAAAGAATATCATACTGATACAACTGTGAAGTTTGTGGTAAAAATGACTGAAGAGAAACTAGCACAAGCAGAAGCTGCTGGATTGCATAAAGTTTTTAAACTTCAAACTACTCTTACTTGTAATTCCATGGTAATTTATTAGATTTGCTTTTAATATGTCTTGCATGCATAGGTTGGATTGTCGTAATTGGTTTCGTGTTGGGAGTAGTATAATAAGCCTGAATTTTTTCCCCTGTATATTTGCCGAAGAATCTAGGGGCACATTCCTTTCCTCTACTATTATCCACTACCCTTACTCTCAACTCTGTGTTTATGCATCTGGGTTTGAACACACAGGCTACAACACTTTCACACACACTGACTAAAAGTTGTGATTGTTGCAAGGTATTCGTGTGCCTTATGCCCGTCCCTATTAGCATTTTAATGTAGAGTACTTATCTCCTCATAACTCTAATCTGCTTTGTTAAACTTAAAAATTTATTCTTATACATATAATTGGGGAGAAAGGTAGAAAGTTAATGTGTATGATTACCCAGGTTCCATTTCAAATTAACTTTTAGATTTAAAAAAGAGTAACTAAGAAAAAAATCCAGCAGTAGCACAGTGGTTCAGAAAAAGTGCCACAATCTGTTAAGAAAGGCTGATAGAAGAAAGAGGAAAAGGATAGAGAGGGACTTTGAGTGACTGAATCATAGCACAAGTAATTATAAAAGAGAAAGGGGAGCAAATGCACATCCACTGAATATATTAGGGAAGGAGAACTTTAACATTTTTAAACTTAGAGATAGAATATGTTTACATTGTACATATTCTTATAAAACCTAAAAATCATTAGGTGGTTTTATAGCTACTTTATTTTTTTTTTTTTTTTTTGAGACAGAGTGTCACTTTGTTGCCCGGGCTAGAGTGAGTGCCGTGGCATCAGCCTAGCTCACAGCAACCTCAGACTCCTGGGCTTAAGCGATCCTACTGCCTCAGCCTCCCTAGTAGCTGGGACTACAGGCATGAGCCACCATGCCCGGCTAATTTTTTTGTATATATATTTTTAGTTGGCCAGATAATTTCTTTCTATTTTTAGTAGAGACGGGGTCTCACTCTTGCTCAGGCTGGTCTCGAACTCCTGACCTCGAGCGATCCACCCGCCTCGGCCTCCCAGAGCTAGGATTACAGGCGTGAGCCACCGCGCCCGGCCAAGCTACTTTAAATAAGAACTCTTTTTTAAAAGACCTAGTTTTACCTCAAAATTATTCCTATTTTAAATATTTTCATGGTTTTGAAAATTGAACTTACTGGTTTCTTGCAATCAGCAAAGGGATATTTATAGAAAAGTGCTTAATACTTTTGGTTCTGTTTAATGGCTTTTAGGGGTAATCTGTATGCATATGAGCGTATTACAGTTATTTTAAATACTGTAGGTGTCATATACATTAAAACACCAGCACAGATCAGATGTATGTAATCTACAAAAACTATGCATTTTGCTTAGGTACTCTTTGATCATATGGGATGTCTGAAGAAGTATGAAACTGTGCAAGACATTCTGAAAGAATTCTTTGATTTACGATTAAGTTATTACGGTTTACGTAAGGAGTGGCTTGTAGGAATGTTGGGAGCAGAATCTACAAAGCTTAATAATCAAGCCCGTTTCATTTTAGAGAAGATACAAGGGAAAATTACTATAGGTAAGATGCAACTTTTAAAAATTTGAACATTAGTTAAAATGGAAAAAAATCTTTATTAATAGAAGACATTTTTTATCAGTAGAATATAAACAAATACAAATTGAATCTCTTTTCTTGATCCTAACTTTATTTTTCCCTCACATAGAGAATAGGTCAAAGAAAGATTTGATTCAAATGTTAGTCCAGAGAGGTTATGAATCTGACCCAGTGAAAGCCTGGAAAGAAGCACAAGAAAAGGTAATCATTTGCAGAAAAAGACATTCAGAGAAGCTTTTAAAAGCAACTTCCAAAACAAAAAAAATTCCCCCTTTTCAATTTAGTACTGCTGGAAGTGTTGAGTTGGCTGTTTGGAGACTGAAGTCTTCTGTTTATCCACAGAACAGATACAGTACAGGAATTTGCAGTGCACACCCACCACAAAGCACTTTGCCATTGTGACTCAACCAGAGCCTGGAGAAATGACTCCAGGTGTGAAAAGGTAGCTCAGTCTCCTTGGCCTTTTTTTTCTGAGCCTGCCATTAAAAGGGTATAATTTGTGGTGATGGTTTTTGTAGGCGCATGTATACTATCTGGGAACCAGACTGGTAGCACTCAGAATCTTTTCACATTGTTTAGTCTATGGTCACAATATGGCATTCAGTCATTACTCACTTAATCTGGTTTCAGTTAATGCTGGAAAGACTGGAGGCAAAATGTTCATTATTATAGTACGGTATTTATCAAGCACCAAGTATGTGCTCTGCCCATGCTTAGATTTTTGACCAGAGATTTAAACCCTGGAGCTTCAGATTTTAAGTCTGATGTTTTATTAACTAAGTTGTCAATTTCAGATCATAAAGTAGTAATACTAATTAAATTAGTGGGATATTAAAACTTTGAGATTCCCCTCAATTAACTTTTTGATATTTATAATTAAAAGAATTTAAAAAGGCAATAAAACATTGTGATTGAGAACAAAAATGTAGAAAACAAAGAAAATTTGAAATATTTTGATATTTAATTAGATTATTTGTGTATATATGATACTGATAATATTAACATCTTTTAAAAATAGTTATTATATGACGTAACTTGAACTGAAATTTTAAACTTTTCTACACTTAAGAGTTCTCAACCATCATGTTTTCATATTTGTCATCAAACTACATTGAAATGTTGCTTTTCTTTACATTATTTGAGCTTTTTTCAGTTTTGAAGTCAATAAAAGATATATTTTAAAGTGAATAAAATTAGAATAAATTTTATAGTGTAGCAATTACATATTAAGATAATAGGCGTATTCGTCATTTGAAGAAAATGGGATGGGACAAGTTGGGGAACATTTAGAATTAGGATGATTGAAGCACTTTGTTTTCATATCAATGTGTTTTATTGTATTGTTAAACCCCAAATTATAGCTTCTATAATACTTGCCCTTCTGTGTCACTGTTGATTTAAACTGTATCTTTTTAAAAAATTAGTAAGCTAATGAATTTAATGGTTAGCTTTAGAAGATAAAAGAGTCTACGGTTTGAGAATGCCCTTCTGATGGAAGTGGAATACACGAGTTAAGCCAAGCTTGGTTTCAGTGATTGCATTGTCACCATCAAAATTTTCTCAGCATCTTGGCCATGTGTACACTTCTGGTGGGTGGTTAGGTAACAAAAGGAGCTGCTCTTACAAGAGTGTCCTGTTATTCAGAGTTGGAGAAGAGGGTTAAAATTATAAAGCAGCTAATTACAAGAAGTGGAATTCTGTCATTAGAACTTGAAAAGTTTATTTTTCTTCATTTCTGATAGTGTCCTTAGTCATATTTTTTTAAACAACGATAGATACACATATTCATTGAGCACTCATTAATACTACTTTGGGTGTCATCAAAACCTAGATCAAATAGACTTCCAAAATGTGGGTTTAAATAGGATTTTATGATGCCCTAATAATATTTTGTAGTAGTCTAACAACCTGAATACTCCAAAGCAACACACGGTTTTATGAAGAATTTTTAAAAAACTATAGAATTATTAATTTGTCATAAGTTATCTAGGCACTTATTAATCATCTGTCAACTCAACAACAGCATTCCTTATTGGGCTAATGTTGCTTAATTGAATTTATAGTTTTGTTTATGTAATGAAGCATCTTGCTTTGCAAGTTTAATTTTTATCCTTTTATTTGTAAAGTACACCTAAACTTTACTTTGTATATATATATATACATTGTTTTACTTTAAAATTTTGATTACAATGTAAAGCTAATTTTTTCTTCCTTTTTGGTTACCAAAAGTGAACTTTTTGCTTTATGGAGTGTCTTGGTTAACTCAGTCATTTTTAATTATCTGAGTGACTTAAACAGCTTAGATGAAATTTTATTTTAATGGATGTTGTTATTTTTAGAAGTTTAAAAGTGATGTCACCTAAAATAACTTCAATTCACTGTATTTTGAAATTTAATATTAGCACAAAGGACTTTTTTATTGTAGCTGTTTCTATGAAAAAGTCTTATGAATAAAATTTCAGCAAAGCCCTGACAATTCTTACTCTAACTCAACTCTTAAATTCTTAAGTGAACTTTCTGAGTCATTACATAAGTATTCTTACTTTACAGAATTTTTATTGAGAATTCATCTTTTGTGAGTGAATGTACCTTAGCATATTTATTATAACTGCAAAACATTCTTCATAAGTGGTATTTATTTTGGGTTTCAGATTGTTCATTCACCTACCAATATAAAAATCTGACAAGATGCGGTAATAAAACATTAGCTCCACTCTATTAATTTTAAGATGTGTTATCTTCTCATTTTGTTACTTAGTTCCTGAGGAGAGCGTTAATTTTTCATCAGATTCCTGGGTAAATAGGGACAGAATATACCATTCCTTCTGAAGATTGTGCATCTTTAGAAAATTTTAAACTTTTTATAGGAAATACATTTTTATTAGGTAATATAAAATAACCCCTCCACCCCAAAGGTATAGCATTAACAGCGTAGCATTTGTAGAATTTTTAACTCAATAACATTCAACATTAATTTGATATTATACAGGGTTTTAATATAAAGTTTATTATTTTTTACAGGCAGCAGAAGAGGAAGAAACACAAAACCAGCATGATGATAGTTCCTCCGATTCAGGAACTCCTTCAGGCCCTGATTTTAATTATATTTTAAATATGTCTCTGTGGTCTCTTACTAAAGAAAAAGTTGAAGAACTGATTAAACAAAGAGATTCAAAAGTATGAACTTTGTGGGTTAAATAATTTGAAAGTATTTCAGTGTTATCTGTATCTTTTTCTTTTTCCAAAAGTATTTTTATTTACCCTTTATACATTTAAAAACTATTGAATATTTAAACTGTACTACTTTTTTATTATAGGGGCGAGAGGTCAATGATCTTAAAAGAAAATCTCCTTCAGATCTTTGGAAAGAAGATTTAGCAGCATTTGTTGAAGAACTGGATGTAGGTTAAGTCTTTATTAAAGTATATTTGGAAAAGTAATGTTTATGAAACATCGAAAATGTTTTTAAATTAAATTATCTTAGAGTTTTCTTCAGCTCTGTGAGGGTTAATGTGTATACATGCTGAGTTAGGATTAAGCTTCTATTTATATGAAGTTATAAAGAAAAGTTATTTCTGGTGTGGATGAATGCAAATGCTATGAAGTTGAAATTTAGAATGCATTAAACCCTACTACTTTCTATTAAAATTCTTAGGTGACTTAAACTGGCTAATTGATTAGTTTATTTTTTTGCAAGGAGGTAAGACCAATATGTATATATAATTTAACGTAAGTACTTTGATTTTAGGAGTAGAATGATAGTCTCTTTAGATTTACAACAGAGAAATTTCAATATTTTCATATTATAACTTAGTTTTCTCCAAGTAGAATTATAATTTTAAGAAGAAAAAATGTAGAGAAAAAGTATAAAATTAAACTTTTTCTAAAATTGCCCACTGAAAATATTAGAAGTAAATTAATGGTAGCAGGATGAACATCTGATTTTGAATAACAAAAGGTAAACTATCGTTTCTTATTATTTATGTGGTAACACTTCTGTTTTTTAGTTGTTTCACTGATTTTTTTTGTCCACATGCTGTAGTTTTATTTTTGTGGCCTAAGTCAGAATTAGGACTCTTAAGAACAGTATGGTATATTAGTTGCCTAGAAGAATTTCTGCAATATTTTAGTATTGATTTAAATAGCACTCAGTGATCATTCAAGTGCCACAATGTAAGTCTTTCTTGATTTATGCTTTTCTTATATTGCTCATTAATTAGATTTTTAAAAAATTTGAGGCATATTTTTTCTGCTGGCTGATATTATTCATTAAAAAATTAATATCCATTAAAAACAAAGCAAGCATATATCAAAAGGAAAATTATTCCTGATCATTACTAATGACATTCTGATATTGCTTTAAGTTTGATCACTAATATAGTGAAGCATAGGGAACTTTTTGTTGTTATGTGTATAAATATCTTCACCATTGAAAAGTCATCATTCAAAATAATCCTAGTGAAAAATATTCTTTTCACTTTTGTCATTTTATTTTATTATTTGATTATTATCAAAGTAGATCCAAACAGCTAATTTTAAATTCTGGCTATAATCTTTTTAAAAAACATCTAAAAATCTTTAGATTTAATTTCATGTTTTCATGTATCATTTTAAGTCTAATGATACCATTAATTGAATGTCTATCATATGCCAGCACTACATTCTATGTAATGGCCAGAGTGACCTCCACCTGCCACCATGAAAGAAGTTATCATTAACTTGTTACACAAATAAGGACCCAAGCTTAGAGAGGTTAAATAACTTACTTAGAGAAGAATTACATCATTACGGTTAAGAGCAATTACTCATTTTCTCAGACATCCAGTTTCCTCATCCATTAAGTGGGGATCACGGGATTTTTAAATGCCTAGCACATGGTAGGTGCTCTATAAATTATCTGTTATTTCCCAAGAATACATAACTAGTAAGTGGAAGTGCAATTGAAAGCTAGGTCTGTGTGATTTTAAATCTTACGTTATTGTTATTACACTATTATGCTACAAAGATCTTTTAAAAATCTTTAAAGAGATGTCATTTTCTCTTGGACCATTCAAAGCCTGCTAATTATTGGAAGGAATAGTTTTGGAAAATGCAGACTCTATGACATTAATCATGATTACATTATCATTTATTGTTGCCCTTCTAAGTTTAATTTATGAACCAGTTTTTTCATATTTTTTTAATTATGGCTAAAGCAGTAGAAAAGAATAGCTTCATGTTTGTTAACAGAACTGCCTTTGTGTATGATTTGCTAGGATTCTGATGATACTAGTTCATCAGAGGTCTTGATTCCATTATACATCATGGGACCCTAGAATTGGAAGGGACTATTTAGGTCATTTGGTCACTGTTACCCTTTTGTATTACAAATGAGAAGCTAGTTAGATGAATTAGGATTACAACCTAGGTCTCATGACTGACTTAAAATCCTTTGTTTTTTTCCATTTCTGTATCTTGGATTAGATTAGTTAAAAAGAAAGTTTTATTCCTTAGTGAGTGAATAAAATTTGTTTCAATTACTTATGAAGTAGTGATCATCTTTTCTAAGAAGTTGTTTATGGCCCCCCTCACCCCTTATAATTATACTCCAGAAAGTTGAAGCGCAAGAACGAGAAGATGTTCTGGCTGGAATGTCAGGAAAAGCAATAAAAGGTAAAGTTGGTAAGCCTAAGGTGAAGAAACTTCAGTTGGAAGAGACAATGCCCTCACCTTATGGGAGAAGAATAATTCCTGAAATTACTGCTATGAAAGCAGATGCCAGCAAAAAGTTGCTGAAGAGGAAGAAGGTATGACACATCTCTTGTTTTAGTTCATTAGTAGACTATACCTCAATAGTGAATATACATATATATGAAATTTATATAAATTTTACTGTGTACTTAAATTATGCTTTATTTTGTTTCTAATATATTTCAGTTGTGATAGGAAATGATTCTTTCTATGAGGGCAATTGATTCATAGAAGGAGAACGTTGGTGAAAGATCACGTATATGTAAAGAGCTACTTAATTTAGTTTTCAAAATAAGAGATAGAAACACTCTACTGAGCAGCCTTCTGTATTAAAACCTTGGGCCCCAAAAAAGAAAAAGATTGAGTATATCAACTTTAAAATATAAACTTTAGTTCTATATCATGATCAGTTAAGAAAGTCTTATTGTGGGAAAGAGTCTGCTTGGCTTACAAAGTAAGCTTATCATCTTTTATTGTTTGTTTGTGTTTTTGCCTTCAGTTAAACAATTACTAAGCGCATTCTATGTCATTGGCACTGATGGATGCTATTGAAGATTTTTAGAAGTATGACACTGACCTAGCCTTGAGCTGGTGGGCCAGAGTTAGCCAGAAGAAGGAAATGTCAGAAAAAAATGTCCAGAGCTTAGGAAGCAGGATGCATGCTGATCTTAGAGAGGCTAATATTTCTGGACAGGTTGATTTTAGAATAGAGGGAATATATACATAGATAAGTCCAATAGGTAGTTGGGAATATAGGCTCAGTCTATTCAGAGCTTAGAAAATGAACCTAAGAGCCAGAATTAGAGATTGGAGAGTTCTCTGTACAGAGCTAATGTTTGAAGCATAGGACCATTTTGACACCAGAGCAGGCACTCTCTTCCACTGTTCTGATAAACTGAGGTCTATCCTACTTTTCTCTTACCTGCTTCCCCATCACACACAGGTTCATTTACCTGTCTCCTTAGGAAAATGGCTTCTCTCCTTTTCAGATGGTGTTTGTCAGGTTCAGTTCTCAGTACTCTTTTCTCCACTTTACATAGTCTCCTCGAGTAACCTCGGCTGTGGCCAGAGCTTATTTCACTCACAACTAAATCTATGACTCCTAAATCTATGTCCTTAAGCTATAATATTTTCAGGAGTGCCAGGCTTATATAGCCACCTGAGTGCCCATAGCCCCTCAAACTAAGCATGTCTGAAACTAGACCCATTATCCTGATTTCAGAACCTACTCTGTGCCTCATCTCAATTAATGACACTATCAGGCATCACTGACATAAGCCAAAAACCTGGGAGTTTTCACACTTAATCAGTAACTAAATCATATTGACTACCTACTAAGTCATTCCAAAATCCACCCCCTTGTCTTAATCCCTACTGGCACTGCCTTAGAATTCTACAAGTTTTCTCTGAGATACTTCAAGTGGTCCTCTCAATTATCCCTCCCCATTTATAGTCATTTAATCATGATTTCTACCTTTCTCCACTTAATTCCTTTTAAATTCTTTTATTACCAGAATGATAATTCTAAAAAGTAAGTCTGGTTATTACACAAATGCTTAAAAACCTGCAGTGACTCCCAACTGACTACACACATACTTTTGTTATATAGTGATTTAGCACCTGTATGCCTTCCTGTGTTTCTAGTCCTGGCTACTCTTTCTTCTCACCTTTCCTTGAATCCTGCGAAAACCATTTCCTGGGTTTCAAGACCTAATTCTTTAAATGTAATATGTTTCATGCTTCTGTGCCTTCTGCCTGGGATGCTCTTCCCTCTTCCTTACCTGACGGACTTACTGCGATTCCTTTAGAACTCAGTCAAAAAGGCCCCTTCTTCATGGAGCTTTTCTGACCTTGCCTTAGGCAGAGTTGTTCACTTTTCCCCTTGGGCCACTGCTATAGCTCCCTCTGTATTTGTTATTTGTATTGTAATGACTTGTCGTTGTGTGGATGGGGTGGGGGTTCATAGTCCTTGGGTTGGGGACTTTGCCTTATAGTGCCTGGCAGTGCATGGAATTTGTTGCTTATTTTCTTTCAATAATTTGAAGATTTTTTTTTTCCCCTAGTATAGAGAAGCCTTCTTGAGCTGTAGGATCTTATTTTGCAGGTACCTTCTAGTATACTTAACTATTGGTCTGGAAATCCCTTTGATAATCAAAAGCTACCTTTTTATTTTTTATGGTTTCTTCTAAGTAACTGTCATCCTATTGAGTGTACCAGAAAATTAGAGTTATAAGCAATATTATTTGCTACAGGTAAATGAAATAAAGTAAAAGATGGTCTAAAGTCATCTGTTACGACCTCAACAGAATCACTTTTTTTTTTTTACTTGAAATTATCTTTTGAGTGGAACTGTATCTAAAATATACGGTGTTAATTTTTGTTTTTACTCATGGTTTGGTCTTCTTTTTAATATGTAGGGTGACCTTGATACCACAGTAGTGAAAGTGGAATTTGATGAAGAATTCGGTGGGACGCCGGTAGGAGGCGCAGGAGAGGAGGCGTTGACTCCATCAGTGCCTCTAAACAGAGGTCCCAAGCCCAAAAGGGAGAGAAAGGAGCCTGGTGAGGAATTACTATAGCTTTTTTTTCTGTTTTGATGTGAGAAAAACTATATATGTAGGATATTACTGTTAATAGATTCTTTTGATAGTGCTTTTTTCTAGTAGTTGAAGTAATGCTTTCTGTTTTCATGAACATTTGTTGTTTTATAATGAACTTTTCATTATATAACAGTTTTATTTTTATTAGTGACATTTGTATAACTATTGATACTTATCTTATTGCTGTTCCTCTGCTTTTAGGTACCAGGGTGAGAAAAACACCTACATCATCTGGTAAACCCAGTGCAAAGAAAGTGAAGAAACGGAATCCTTGGTCAGATGATGAATCCAAGTCGGAAAGTGATTTGGAAGAAACAGAACCTGTGGTTATTCCAAGAGATTCTTTGCTTAGGAGAGCAGCTGGTATTGTGATACATTTTATATTTATTTTATTGTATGTTATAGTTCGACCTCTAATTTGGTATTGTTATGGTATCCATGTTGCTAAAGTACTAAACCATTACTATTTCAGAAAATTATGAAGGTGAAAAAAAATTCTTTTACAGAATGGTCTTTTCTAGCAAAATTGGACATAAAATAAATTTCCCTAAAGTGAATCATGCATTCTTACTGACTATTATTACAAAGCTTGGGTTATGTTGTTTCCATAGTCTGAAGATGTTTGGTAAAAAACATACCTTTGTACCTTGGGTAGTATACCAGGAGTGATGGATCTAATGGAAGTGGTTTGCAGTTTTGTTTTTGCTTGTTTCCTATCATGAAAAATTTCCTCCTACTATAAGAGTCTGATTCTTTGTTTCTCTTTTAGATAATTACAGTAGTATGGTTAGACTACAGAATCCCATTTTGCTATTATATGTTGGTGTCAAGCATGTGATTTGATCCTTTCTGAATATTCATTAGCATAAAGTATTCAAATAATTAAAAACTGATGAGTTTCTTATTCTATAGATTCTTCTGAAATTTTGTTAAGTCCTAATTTATTAAAATGAATGATACAATATTATGGTTGTTACCCTCTGGGAGATACATTTTTAATTATATGTCAGGCTTAAATTCTTTGGTTCTCTAATCACTAAGTGATTGAACTTCTTTTCCTAATATACATAGGTAGCATAATGTAGGTGAATCTTTAACATGAGTAATTTAAGTTATATGAAAATTAATTTATTAAATGCTTCAAAACTATATATAGGCTTTTCCATATGTCTAAACTGATGTGGGCCGGGTGCGGTGGCGCACACCTAGCACTTTGTAAGGCTGAGGCAGAAGTATTACTTGAGTCAGGAGTTCAAGACCAGCCTGAGCAACATAGTGAGACTCTATCTCTACAAAAAATAGAAAAATACTAGTCAGTCAGGCATGGTGGTACGTGCCTATAGTCCCAGCTACTGTGGAGGCTGAGGTGGGAAAGGATTGCTAGAGCCCAGGAGTTTGAGGCTACAATGAGCTATGATCACATCACTGTCTTCATACTCAGGCAACAGAGTAAGACCGTGTCTCCAAAAAGAAAGAAACTAAAAAAAAAAGTATAAAATTATATAGCATCCAAGCAATTTTTAAATTTTATTCCATAGTATATACTAGAAATTATAATAAAATTTATTTGCATTATACTAGTATGCTTTTCCCCTTAATTGGTACCTTTTTATGCATTATGGTTAAATTATTGTTTTGCTAATATATTGAAGTCTTATGTCTCCTATCTTTTCTCATTCATCTGAAAATTGACTGTTGTTGTTATTTTATAGTAAAACTAACCCTGAAGAGAAGATAGAAGTTTTTTCTAAGAGGTTAAAAGAAAGTCTAGCCTTTTTAAAAGAACTGTATAACTTGTTTGTGATTGTAGAAATGGAAAATCTTATGTTGGTAGCAGGGATTTGTACAGTGAACCTGTGAGACAAGGACATATTGATTACTTTTTGCAGTGTTTTTTGAATAGTATTTCAGTATAACAAGCAACATCCTAATCAAACAGTCCCATCAGTTTATGCTCTCCTAACATATGCAACTTTATCTCATAGCCTCCTGGAAAATGTAAGACAAATGTTAACACTATGAAATAACTAAAGCCAAAGTTGTTGGTTTTTGTTCTATAAATGCTTGTCTTTTTTTAATGTATTTTTAGAGATTGCTGGAATATGTTTCAAATGTATTATCAGTAATAATATTTCATGTGGATAAAGCTAAGATTTAATATTCATTTTTATTTTTCTCCAGCTGAAAGACCTAAGTACACATTTGATTTCTCAGAAGAAGAGGATGATGATGCTGATGATGATGATGACAATAATGATTTAGAGGAATTGAAAGTTAAAGCATCTCCCATAACAAATGATGGGGAAGATGAATTTGTTCCTTCAGATGGCTTAGATAAAGATGAATATACATTTTCACCAGGCAAATCAAAAGCTACTCCAGAGTAAGTAATGAATATGGTACAGTTACTTGTTGTAGACATCTACCAAATACAGTGAGCTAAGAAATTGTTATCATTCTAGATAAGGTCTTCCTCATGAAGGAATAAATTTTGTTAATATTGCTGCTGTTTCTCTAGCTATTGCTGTAGTTTAGGGGACAGATTGGGAAACTTTTTTCCATGAAGGTATTGATAGTAAATATTTTAGATTTTACAGGCCATACGGTTTCTGTCACAGCTACTCAGTGCTGCCATTCTGTTAAGAAAGCAGTCATAAACAATAGGTAAATAAACTAGTGTAGCTATGTTCCAATGAAACATGTTTTACTAAATAGACAGCAGGTCCATGGGATACAGTTGGATAATACTTGGTTTTGAGAAAAGTTACCAAATCTTTAAAATTCTGAGATTTATGTTTCTTCCCTAGATTTGGCCTTGATTGGTTTTTCTTGCTTTTGGTGTGTGTGAATACTAACATGAGGTGTGAGGTCTGTGAACTATTTCAATTTTTTTTTTTTTTTTTTTTTGAGACAAGTTCTCACTCTGATACCTGGGCTGGAGTGTAGTGGTGTCATCATAGCTCACAGCAACCTCAAACTCCTGGGCTCAAGCGATCATCTGGCCTCAGCCTCTTGAGTAGCTGGGACTTACAGGCATGTGCCACCACACTCAGCTAATTTTTCTATTTCTTGTAGAGATAGAGTCAGGCTGGTCTTGAACTCCCGGCCTCAGGCAGTCTTCCCTCCTTAGCCTCCCAAGGTGCTAGGATTAGAGGTGTGAGCCACCACGCCTAGCCCCTCAGATTTTTTAAAGAAATATTTTCTCACTTATTACAACTGCCTAGCCCAGATCCTGAATTAACTTGACCACCTGTAGTCTAGGATCAGAAATAGGATTTTTGCCTGCTATGATGGGGATTCTATCTTTCTCCTTGGGTTTTTGCCCATAATTTGCTAATATTAAATTATGGAATGATTATTTCTATCAATCATGGAATTTGATTTTAATGGTATTTTGTATAACTTTAGACCGTTGCTTAGTTTCCATTGGTTTTTTTTAATGCTACATCATTTGTCTGGTATCTAGGAGCGTGTATATGTGTACACATGGTTTGTGTATATGTGTGCATACTTGTACACGTAAGAGAAAAAAAGTTTGCCTTATGTTTAACAGAGAAAGAAACGAGAGAACTAGAGTTTTGTTCTATGATTATAATCCTGCAGTGCGTACTATATGTAACTTATCAGGGTTGAAATCAACTATTTAAATTATATGCTCTTTGTGGTGTTTATTTTCTCTCTAATAGAAAATCTTCGCATGACAAAAAAAGTCAGGATTTTGGAAATCTCTTCTCATTTCCTTCATATTCTCAGAAGTCAGAAGATGGTATGTTCATTTAGTCTCTTCATTGGTTACTGATTGTATTTTTGCTCTTTTAGTGGTAGAGAAGAAACAGTAAATAAATCATTGATTTAATGGTTTAATTTCAAAATGTTTTAGGAGTAGAAAATTTACCTTTTTACATTTTGTTCAAGATAATAGGCTGATTTACTTTTTCTGAGGTGGCTGCTAACTGGTCAAAATATGCATTATGGAAGCGTTTAGGTGAACAGGCAGATGCAAACTTGTGTATATATGCAGGACACATGTGTGTATGTAGTGTTTTAATGAGAGAAAAGACATGCAAAAAGAAATTTTGAAAGATTGAAATTTGATTTTAATGGCAATGTGAATGTATGTATGACAGTTTTCTAAAGGTGTGTGGGTATCAATATAGGTGGACACTTATTTTACTAAATCCTAGTACTTGAGAAACCAAAACCTTCATAGGAAATTTAATCAGAGTATATTTTTTATTCCCTCTATTTTTTGTGTGTGCAATTTTTCAGGTCACTTAATTGATTTACTGTCATGTATTTTTTAATACACATATCCATACATACAGACATACCTAGATTTGGTCCATGTTGTATACATAAATATTCATTTTTGAAAGCATATCAAAACAGTTATATAAAAATATTTGCTTACATCCAAATAGCTATTCTAAAAGCTTCTGCTATAGTTTGAGGGAGGGAAGAATTAATTGATTAAACTAATTTGAATGTAAAAGTAAACTGGCGGTAAGCTTGCATGCCTTTTTAAATTAACCTTGGATGATTTATTGATTTAAAAATATGACTACTTATTGCTCTTTTAGATTTGAACATTATTGCTGATCTTCCTGAAATGGTTAATAATATTATTTCTATAGATACTGAAATAATCACAGTGGAACTTTTTCATATCTCATGTTAAAAGAAATCATCAGTATGTATTTTTGAATTGGCCAGTTATATTTTAAATAACTAGCATTTGGGACTTTTAATTTCGCTACTCTATGCATTTGTATGTTTTGCAACAGTGTTAACATTTTTGAGGTATGACATTGATATAGTTTATTTTCAGCTGTTTTATATATTGTGGATTATATGATTTATATGATCACAAAATAGAAATTTATAACTTCAACTACCTGGCTAAAGAGAAGTCATCAGTTAACTCAAAGTTTATTGAGAGATCTTTATAGAATCTCTTTACTAAAAAAAAAGTTTTGCAATTTTTAGATTCAGCTAAATTCGACAGTAATGAAGAAGATTCTGCTTCGGTTTTTTCACCATCATTTGGTCTGAAACAAACAGATAAACTTCCAAGTAAAACAGTAGCTGCTAAAAAGGGTATGTACTTAACAACTGTTAAGCATTGGATAAAATATGTAGAGATGGTTGATGTAAAAGGAATTTCAATATAATTTGAAACTATTTGCACTAGGGACTTTACTGTAAAACAGTTATAAAGTATAAATGTGTATAAGGAGAATTCCTCTTGTTTTCTAACTACATCTATAAGACTTCATTTTAAAGCTGTTGTATTTATAAAATAATCCCATGCATTGATATCTAAAGATAGCTTTCTATTAAAGCTCCCTTATGCTTGTTAGGTTATAAAGTAGATTAAAATTAAATTTTTCTTCTTAGTAGTTGGATTCTGTTATCTATGTTGATCATGCCCCAACTCCTTATGTGGAGGGATTGGTCAGTTCAGTTGGGGGTCCTCTTTGTCTTTGTGAGTCATGTAGCTTCTTTCTTTTCCATAGTCTTAGATTGTCTATGAAGCACTTTGAGTTGATTTATGAAACTGTTACTAGTAGCAAGATATGTACCTTGGTCTTTTTGAAGGAAGTCAGTGTTAGTGCTTTGTGTTTGAAAGATAATACTTTAAAAAAAACACTTCTAATTGAGATGGGTGCTATATAAGACAACAAATAAATAAACAGTGTATGGACTGTTACCTCAAAGATCTTAAAAATCCACAATTTTAGAAAGTCCTACTTTAAATGCACTAAGACTATAATGAGAAATTGGTTGGCTACAGGAGTCGTTCTAGCCAACACACTGGGTGAATACCCATGTCCCATTGCCTTTACCCCTTCACTGTACTTTGTCCAACATCTACATTTCTTTGCTTGAAGACTCTGCCACTTGCTGGAATATTAACACTCCCTTACCCCCAGCTGGCCTTAACCAGTGATTAGAGAGAATTTGTCTATAAATATCTGAGCTGACTGTGGGATGTGTATTTAATACTGGCTCCCAAAAATTCCCCACAAGACTAAGCTCCCAGAGTGATGATTGGCTTGATAACTTAGCCGTTATTGGTTACCCTCTCTTCATTGTCTCATTTTTGTACTCCCTTTTCTTTACCTTGCAAATAAATACTTGTATTTGAATCCTTGTCTTAGGATCAGGCAGAGTCTGCTTCTGGGGATCCCAAACTGAGACAGACTCTATAATCCCCCTCCTCTTTATTTTAAATCACAAAGCATCCTTTTTTAAAAAAATCATTTTCATAAGAGCATCTTATAAACAAACATCCTAAAAACTTGGGAGTCATGTCACTTCTTAAAACATCCTGTTTCCTTCATCAAGTTATTCACCTGTATTTAACTTAATGAGTTAAGAGTTTAGCTGTATCATTAACTAAAAGGCTAGGGTATCATGCCACTGCTTCTGTTTGCATGTTTCTCCAATAGCCTAACTGGCCTTGTCTTAGTTGAACAAATGACTGTGTATGTGGTGTGATCTCAGGGAGCCCAGTAAGTCCTCAGCTTTCCCCAAAATATAATTCCAATAAAATATCATTTTAAGGAGAGGTTACATCATGTCCTTCTGTAGGATTGTCTGTGTTAACCCCAAATTACATATGTTGTACAAATTAAATTCTGTAGTTCCACTAGTTTACAGAAAAAAGGCAGCCTATAGTACTCAGATATCTAACCTATGCTGGCCTGGTAGAGTTGAAAGTTTCACCTTACTCCAGGCGTGGAAACTGTCAAAGAAGAAAAGCGGTTCCTAGAACACCCAGTTTGTCTATATTCTTACTAAGAGCTGCTGTATGGCTCTTATGGTAGATTGAGTCATGTAGGCTCAGAGCGGGGAAAGCCACAAAACCTGTGGATGCCATTGCCATAAAGAGCTAGGGCTCCTCCTGCTGTTGGTTAATGAGGGGCGTTTATCTCTAGCATCTCAAATTGAGACTTGGAATACATTTTCCATAGAAGCAGCATGTGTTTTTTATCTTTACTAGGAAAGTCTGCAGTTAATTTAGATTCATTCAGTACATTTGTTTTCCAAATTAGGTTTTATTAATTACACAAGTAAAAAGTGATTTATCAGTTTTCACATAGAATTGCAGATGAAGCTATAAAACAAGGTCTATTTTTAAAACAAAAGTCAAGAAAGCAAAGGCCTCATGTCTATTGTCTAATTAACTAGAATTTTCATATTTATTTCCACATAAAAATGCTAAGTCTGGATTTTAGCTTTCAAATGGAAGTGAGTTGGTTTCTATTCATTGTATTTGAGGATCCCATAAAACTGTTTTTTTCCCCCTAAAACATTTTAAAATTAGAGCCTATCATGTGATTATACTTGGGTTATAATTAATATATCAAATATGCTACTTTCTTGTCTTGACTAAACTCTATTTAAAAATTACTGGTTAATTCATTTTAATGCCCCTTGCTTAAAATATCTCAGTTGAATTATCTAAAGACAAATTATACATAATTAAATAAAAAGCATTTTGTCATCTCTGAGAAATTGTTTGCCTTTATACTGGCACCAAGCAGAAATAAACCATTTCATTATTTAAGGCTACTCAATTTCTTAGCAGCAGTAAGAAATTCCATTGTTACAGGACTCCAGCTTGGTTTGTTGGTAAGTATATTACAGTGACCTATGAAATGGTAATTTTCTTGATAGGAAAACCATCTTCAGATACAGCCTCTAAGCCTAAGAGAGCCCCCAAACAGAAGAAAATAGTAGAGACTGTAAACTCTGACTCAGATTCAGAATTTGGCATTCCAAAGAAGACTGCAGCGCCAAAAGGTGAGAATTATCTTTGTTTAACCCTTTAAATCTTTTCCACCCAGCATATATGTTTAGTTTCTTCTGTTTCATTGAATATAGAGGGGCGGGTGCCTTTATATTAAATTGCTTTCCTCCTCAATAAGCAGGGTTTCAGAATCAGTGCTGTGTTAGGGTTCATGTGAAGTGTAACAATTTAGTCCTGTCATTTTGTTTTACAAATTAAAAAATTGAGACTCCAAGAGATTAAGAATACCTACCCAAGAATTATTCAAAGACCCTCTGCAGCTGAATCACTGGAAGTTATTAAAAAGGCAGATTTGGACTCCATACTAACGAAAGTGTGCCACTTACTGGATTGGGCTAGAGCTCAGACTCTTAGACCAGCACTTTTTGTTCATCTAGGAAATGAAATAGCTGGCCTTAAGGCCGCACAATGCACCAGCACCAGTTCTTTTCTCGGACGTGCCCTCTTTGTCTCCAGAATCTGGAAAGCCCTTAAAGTTGCTTTGTAAAATATGTATTAATACATAAGACATGATACCCTCTGAGTGTAGCTGCTCAACCTTTTACTCAGCTGAAGGATATTTTCATCAGGTTTATTTTACTTTTTAAAGGGGTAGCTGGGTTAAGGAGCTGTATAGAACTGCAAGGAAACAGGGAGGACAGGAGGGAGGAAAAGAATGGAAGTGACTGGGGAGGTCAATGCTTAAAAGGTATGCTTGGTTTGAAACCTTTATAAAAAATTCAGAAATGTTATATTCATTTGATCAAATGACGTCCCAAAATAATTTAGGCTCTTTTCTTAC